>NC_090021.1:141238734-141539702 GCF_037176765.1 Anolis sagrei | reverse complement strand
TATTTGTAGTCTTTTACTGTACTGCTTACTGATCAAAAGCTTGGTTCCAAAGCCATGTCTTTAAATTTTTCTGAAGGCCAAGAGGGAGGGGACCAATCTGATTTCATTTGGGGGGGGGGAGTTCCACAGACAAGGGGCCACCATTGAAAAGGCCGTCTCTCGTCCCAACCAGTCACGCTTGCGAGAAGGGTGGGACCAAGAGCAGGGCCTCCCCGGATATTAGCCTCCGAAGTGCATCATAGAATGAGATATGTTCGGACAAGTAAGCTGTTCCTTTATTAATGAAACAAATCCATGACTTGGTTGTACATTAAATATTCAAACCATTTTTTTTCTGATTCCTCCGGCTCCAAATATTGAGAAGCAAGCAACAGTATCAATACTTTGTGGTAAATGTATTCTAACATACAAAATATCCTGAACTTGAGGCAAATTTCTCCATTGTAGCCTTTTGTTGGATCTTTGAAAAGTGAGAATGGGAACTTTTTTCAAACCTAATTCAGTTATAGTCCAGTAAGTGAAGGTGAATTATCTATATCCTACTAAAAGGAAAGAATAACCCACCATTGCTGCAAAATTTAAAAAGGATAAATGACATAGCATCTATCCAGAACTGTTTAAAGTTATCATATGCATATGGTAACAAGCAAGCCACTCATTACATACATACACTATGCTTTACATTTATAGTATCAAGTTTAGTAAGATATATCATTTGTATTCTGCCTTTCTTCTAGAGTGGGACCCAAAATTCTCTACAGGTCTGAATGTAGACTTTCATCAAACTTCCCCTAACACAGCTAAGAAAAGTGGGAGAGCCAAAAATCTTTTGGCTCTCCAAGTCTCTTGGACTTTAACTTCCAAAATCGCCAGCTGGAATGAGCCAACTGTAAGGATTTGTGGAAACTGTATGTCAGCCCCCATTTATAGTTCCTAGGAAGTAACTACAGAACTCATGTCTATTACAATTAAACAGACCTTATATAAGTAGAAGTCCACAGATAAAAGGAATAGACACATATATTTGTTTTTCAGAGAATGCTATCTCTGTACTACTTTCGAAAACCAGAAATGTATTTTGGAGAAAACTTAGTTGATGCATGGTCTCCACAAGATCAATGGGACAAGAAGAAGAAAAAAAGTCTTGAAAATCAGTAGGTGATTTGTTAATCTATGCAAATGTAATTACAGATATATTTTAAAGATTGGATTAAACTCAAAATATGAAGATAACTTTTTGAAAACTAGATTATGGAATATGATTTACTTACCTCTCTTTTGAATTCTTTTACAATATATTGTAGCAATGCCTGATCGAAATCTTCACCGCCCAAGAAAGTGTCACCATTGGTAGATTTGACCTCAAAGACTCCCTTCTGAATTTCCAAAATAGAAATATCAAAAGTGCCACCACCCAAGTCATAGACTGCAATACTAGATGAAAGAAAAAGCAGACCTCAGTATTTAATGTATCCATGCAGCATGGGGAACTTTGTTTAATCAAAGGCTACTATATTAATTGCCCTTTTCTACCTTTTCTAATCTAAAACTTTCAAAATATATCAATTTTTCAGTATCAGTTATGCAACCTTATTTTGGTAAGCAATTGATTAAAACTGAATTCTCTTCAAAAAAAGAAAAAAACAGTAACAAAAATATGGTTCATTTATAAGAGAAGTCGTTGGCATCAAGGCTTCCGACTTTTAAGTAGTTGCATATAAAGGGTGTATTATTTGTTTACAACATTTATATGCCACCCTTCTCACCCTGAGACTGAGATTTTGCATTACATCTGATGAAATATTTATTATTTGCTATGTCAAACAAGACTTTATCTGCAAAGTTACTTGCTAATTAATGAATCTTCAATTTCAGGAACCAGTCCTCTTGTCCTAATATATCATACAACAATACTCAGAAGCTGGCAGCTAAATGAGCCAATCTACTGGACATGTTTCCTGAAGATATGAAGTAGGATTGTCAAAGTCATATGGGATAGTCACGTGCTTACACTTTGTCTTCAGCCTTGTCCAACCCATAGGCCAGAGCTGCAGCCGTAGGCTCATTTATCACTCTCAGAACATTCAGTCCGGCAATCTGTCCAGCATCCTTAGTAGCCTTGGAAGAAGAGGGAAGCATGTTAATTATTGTTTGAGCATGCATACGTCTAGATCTGATGCTACATTTTGTCACTGTGTGCCCCCAAGTCATTTCTGGCTTATGGCGATCTCAAAGAGAAGCTGTCACAGATTTGTTCAGAAGGGGTTCCCCATTGCATTCCTCATACTATGCTATAAACTTCTTTTCAGGGATAACTTTTGACAACCTGGCAAGAAATTTCAATACAGAAAGATACACCGAACTTTATTCTGAACTCATTGCAGAATGAAAGACAATGGAAACCCGATTGCAGCAACCTTACCTGCCTTTGAGAGTCATTGAAATAAGCCGGGACTGTGATGACAGCATTTTTTGCTGGATGTCCCAAGTAGTTTTCTAGAAAACAAGTAGAACGTATGTGTTAGAAAAAAACTTGACTCTCTTATCTTAGAGAAAAAGACAGCTGACTGCATTACAGCTACTAAAATGTATGCCACTGTATTTCAAACAATGCAGATCTTGCAAGCCCATTTGCCTCTGAATTATCTGAATACTATTACTTGTTTAAAATTTTTAATCATCTGTTATAGCTAGAGCTTCAGAAAGAAAGCTGTACCAACCACAGCAAAAGCAAAATACAACGATATAGTTTAGACATAGGAACAATAGTCATTATCAGAATCAAAAGAGAATATAGTAGGCCATCCACAATTATAGTGAGAGAAGAGTACTAGACCCCAACAAATCTGGAAACACAGTGAATAAAAATTGCTCTTTTATTATTTTATTTACTTTTTGCTTATTGAATTTATATTCCATCTTTCTTTCGAAGAGAGATTCAAGGTGGCTATTACGTTAGGGACATTTATCTAGGGCAGTGGGTTCTCAATCTTCCTAATGCCCCTTTAATACAGTTCCTTTAATACAGTTCTTCATGTTGTGATCTCCAACCATAAAATTATTTTTGTTGTTACTTCATAACTTCATTGTGTGATGTTGTTCTCCAAACTATAGGCTGTCTCTGAGTTACAAACAATTCCTACTTAAGAATGGGACTGAGACAACAGGGAGGCAAAGGAATCTATCCTTTGGAAGGGAAGTTCACTCCTGAAAGGGTTATCAAAATTGTACTTTGAAAAGTGGCTCTGAAATAGAAAGTAATATTCAGCTCAGTTAAAGGCATGACAGAAATAAAGGTCTTTATGTTTCATTCAAACTCCTGTTCAGAAGGGGCAATGCAATTAGATCTTCCATAGCTTTGGAGCTTTTATCAGAAGCCCCAGATAACAATATGCCTGTATGGAAATGCATTTTGTAAATGGTCTTGGTCCATGTATTCAATGTAATTGTCATATATTTCTATACAAATTAATTATAAATCCATTGATTTATTGTCAAAGGCTTTCAAGCTGGTGTTGTTGCCTGCATCCCTGGCTGGCATATTCAGAGGATGTGATGCTGGTAAAAGCAAGTGGAATATATACTTACCACCATCAGATACTCTGAAGATGGCAGCCACAGATGCCAGTGAAATATCAGGAGAAAATGCTGGTAGAACACGGCCACACAGCCCCAAAACCACACAACAGCCCAATCCATTCATTTTTTTTTGTATTTGTGGAGAAACTGATTAATATTTTGTACTTCCTTTGAGGAGTTGAGAGTGCAATATAAGAAATATTATTTCTTCCTCTGCCTTGTGGGAAACTTAGGCTGGAAGAAAGTGACTGCACATAGGTACTTGTATTTTAATGTTTTAGTGTATTTTGGGATATGATGTTTTAAACGATTGTCTGTGATGTTGTTGTGAACCGGCCAGAGTCCCTCTCCGGAGGTGAGAAGACCGGTATATAAAAGTTCTAAATAAATAAATAAATACTTAAGCATTTTTCTATACAAACCTGCAGTTTCTTTCATCTTCATTAATATGAAGGCACCAATCTGGCTTGGGGAATACAGTTTCCCATGAGCTTCTAACCAGGCATCACCATTACTGGCACGGACAATTTTAAAAGGAACATTTTTGCTGAAAATGTAATTTTCAAAAAATTAGAATCCACGGCAGCAAATTCAACACAAACATAATAACTCCACTGGCTGATGAAAATGAAATCAATTCTGGCAGATGGGACACTGTAACATTACAGCGTCTTATACTGCATATAAAATGCAATGAAAATATAGTAATAATTTCCATAGCAGCACTGCTTCCCCAAAATAGAATTTTCTCTATTCCCCTTTCCAACATTTAATTCTGTAATTGCAGGCTTACCTAGGCTTCACTAAAATCTGTTTCGATGATAATGCATAGACTGGCTGCATCCTCTCCACTTTCCAGAAAGGAGAAAGTGAGCAGCTTTCTAGTCTTCCCAAATATGAAAACTGCACATGCTGCCATCTCACAAGAATCCCCCTCACTCCAAATGCTCAACAGTGAGGCTTTCTTACAAAGCCATCATGACTTTCTTCATCCTTCTTTCCTATGCAAGACTTACAAGCAGATTTATTTATGTTATTTACTGCATTTATATTCCACCCTTCTGACTCCAAAGGGAACTTAGGACGACTCATAACAAAGGCACATTTCAATGCCATGAATACATATCACAGATTTAAAACATATAAACTTAAAACAATTACTTAAAATCACACAATCCAAAAGCATATTCCAGCAGCCATCCCGGTTATCACTTGCATTATTCATTATTGCACTGAGACCATTATTGCACTGGGAATCATTGTCCAAAGGCTTGGTCCCACAACCTCTTCACTTTCTTCCTGAAGGTCAGGAGGGAGGGAGTTCCATAGCGGAGAGGCCACCTCCGAGAAGACCCCGTCTCTCATCCCCACCAGTCATGCCTTTTCTCAGGATACCATCTTCACATTTATCAGTTCAGTTTTAGATGGGCCTAATCTAGCCCACAGAAGCTCCCAAACCAGTGCAGACCATGAAGTAGTCCAAAATCAACAGTGGAGGTTCTCTTCCTGTTTATATCCCATCAAAGATAAAAGAAAAGAGCAGGGAATCCCAATGCTGCTTTATTGCCCCCATTTACTCTTCCTGACTGTGAATAGTACACCGTGGATGAAACCATCCCCGACTGGGCCACAGATTTGTGAAGTGGCCCTAAAACTGTGGCCATGTAGGGTGTTGCCCACACCACAATGTATCCAGGTGGAGAAGACATGACATGAACAAATCTATTCTGATAAAGCCAGCCTGGAAAAGTGACCCTGTCCCTTGATATCATCCAGCCCATTCTTGGCCATCGCTGAGCTGTACAACTGCAAGCCTGGAGACACTTGTAGATAACATAGCTCTACAAACACAAATTTATTTATTTATTTAATGCATTTATACCCCGTCCTTCTCGACCTCCGAGGAGAGACTCAGAACGGCTTCCAAACAGGCAACAATTCAATGCCATGCATGATATAAAACACATAATAAATAATAAAAAACTATTACAACTCCCAGAAGCTTTTTGAGAATTTTTTAAAAATGCTTACATATCTTTCTGCACTTCTGAATCATCATATCGCCGTCCAATTAGCCTTTTGGTAGCATAAAGGGTATTGTGTGGATTAGTTACAGCCTGCCGTTTTGCTGGCATACCAACCAATCGCTCACCATCATTTGAAAATGCTACAACAGAAGGCGTGGTTCTGGCACCTTCAGCGTTTTCCAGCACCTGCATAAGAGAAAATAATTAAATGTTACCAATAGTTAGTAGGCTAAAGTAATCAACAATTTAAAAATACCAACAGTTATTTCTCACTCACTTTAGCTTGCTTTCCTTCCATGACTGCCACACAGGAGTTGGTTGTGCCAAGATCAATTCCAATGACAGCACCTTTGATTGCTTCTGAGCTGAAAGATGAAGGTTACCATCTAGGTTTAGGTCACTGAGCAATATTTTTTAATAAACAAAAACCTGCTTCCAAAACTCTAAATTAACATACAGATTGCTACACAGAAACAAACAACAACATGGAGACTAGCATACTTTATTCCAAGCCAAAATTATTGTTAATTGCTATCAGGCTAGCTTCAATGTAAAACCCTTTGAATAATAAGACCTCCAAGTCACCCTGTCATCAAAAGCCCCACTCAGGTCTAGCAAACTCAGTCTAACCACCTAGTGAGAATAAACAGTATTATATGGCTGGCTCGCACACTGCAGCACTTTGTTGCAAGATCTACATTTACCGTAAATGCTTGGAACAAAGAGGGGAGCATTATCACCGTTGGTAGTGCTTATACACATTTCAATCATCAAATAGAAACCAGAAGAAAACGTGTTATTGATGCTACACTTTCACCTATTCAGTACCCTGAGTAGGTTGCTGGTCTACTCTTTAACTATAAAAGGAATATTTGACATTTCTGAAACTGTTTGAAATGCTTAAAACGAGTAAATATCCACAAAGACAATGATCCACATTCATCATGAACTTTAATCAGTCAATTATCACACTGCAAAGACACAACTTTGCTTGTTTAAACCCTTAACCTTAAGTATGGCATCAGTTCCCTGTACTTTTTTATACCCACCTTTATCCAACACTTTGAACCAAAATAATTCACCATTCTCACTCTAACCACACAATTCTTCACCTTTAATCTTTGCAGCCTTTGCTTCTCCATGCTCCATATCCCTTTCTCCATTCCTGTCCAAAAAGAATGGAGAAAGGGTCTGCTATGACGTATCTCTCCCCCTTTCTCTATTCTTGTCCTTTCTCCATTCCTTCCCTATTTGTGACCTTTGTTCACCTAGCTATCATGTGAAGGCTCCTGCAAAAAAACAAAAAACCCAAACCTATGATCTTCCTCCTTTGCTGTTCCTTAAGCACATAATACATGCCAAATACTCTTTTTTTAAAAAAAAATAACTCTTCTCAATATCCAATATGAAGGCTTTTGCACAATCATGCTCTCCTTATAACCAATATTCTCTTGTATCTTACGTTCTTCTTCTTCTTTTTTAAGATACTAATAAAGAGAAAAGGTTATGTCAGAACTCTTGTAAAGCATATGGCATTCTTGGACTCTGGAAATAGATATGGTTATTTGTCTGTACAACAAAGATAAGTACATTTATGTGTAGGATTCTCAATACAGGTTATTTCAACACTTCAGGATCCATAATTGTTGGTTTGTTCAAAAACACTACTTACGCATATTTCCTGCTAGCTACAGCTCTGAGGATATCTTGACTTAACCCATCCCAGATAACCTACAAAAGAAAAAAAATGTTTTGCAAAGTCATTATCTCTAAGGAGAATGAGTCAATTTTCACAATCACAAATAATTTTCTTAAATCATAAATCACACCCTCTAGCAAAGTGAATTATAACTGAAAATACAGCCACTGAACAAAACCATACTGGTTTATTATAGCAGCCAAATCATAAAAAGTGCTAGACTGAAATCCCAGCCCTATGTATGTTTAGTCAGAAACAAATCCCAGTAAGCTCAACTGTGTTATCTCTCATGTAAGTATATTGAGGATTATAGTCTCAGCATTCAAGCTACATGAAGAAAACATCAATATACAAAATTGTATATTCTAGAGCACTGGTTCTCAACCTGTGGGTCCCCAGGTGTTTTGGCCCACAAGTCCCAGAAATCCCAGCCAGTTTACCAGCTGTTAGGATTTCTGGGAGTTGAAGGCCAAAATATCTGGGGACCCACAGGTTGAAAACCACTGCTCTAGAGGAAGGTTTTTATACATGCAACAGTATGTTCAAAGAAACCAATACTTTTCATCCCAAATGCATCCAATCCAATCCAGTGAACATTTACAATAAGTATTATATATATAAAGTGCCCCCCCCCCCCCGCAAATGATCCACTGTATGTCCTGGTACGGTTTGGGGAAAGATGGGCTACAGTTGATGGGACTTGCAATAGCTTTAGCCACATCCAGAGACTACTACAAACCCCATTACTCTCTTTACACTCTGGTGAGGTTTCAGGAGATGTTCAATGGATGATAGGACCTGCAAACCACATCCAGAGACTAGTGCAAATCCTTTTGGCTATGGATCTGCACCAAACTTGGGGCACTG
This sequence comes from Anolis sagrei, assembly GCF_037176765.1. NCBI lineage: Eukaryota > Metazoa > Chordata > Lepidosauria > Squamata > Anolidae > Anolis > Anolis sagrei. The sequence continues at coordinate 141,531,530 of NC_090021.1, read as the reverse complement.
GCTCCTCATGACCCACCTTACACACTAGTGAGGTTTGGGGGATAGGACCTGCAGTACCTTCATGCACATCCAGGAACTACTGCAAACCCCATCAACCATGGATATGGACCATACTTGGGGACACATGACCAACTTTTGATCCTGGTGAGATTTGGGGGAGAATGGACAATGGATGATAGGCTCTGCAACCCACATCCAGAGACTAGTGCAAACCCCATTGGCCATGGATCTGAATTAAACGTGGGTCACAGACCCCTCATGACCCACTTAACACTCTGGTAAGGTTTGGGGGAGGATGGACAATGGATGATTGGACCTGCAGTACCTTCACCTACATCGAGAAACGACTGCAAATTGCATCAGCCATGTATCTGCAGCAATTTCAAATAGGTCCATATGTAACACTCGACAACAAACAATGCCTTTCTCTAATAGCCTGGGGGTACCCATACTAAGTCCCAAGAAGAAGCTCAAGCAGCAGAGGCCCTCCAATCAATGGCCCCATGACTAAGCCAATTCTGATATAAGTCCAGTCACCACCATCAGTCTGCTGAGGACTGATGATGATGATCATAATAAAACTTTATTTATATACTGCCCTATCTCCATTAGGGGACTCAGAGCGGTTTCCACATATGCAAAATAATACAAAAAACATACAATATAAAACAAAAACATAACAAGAACACCCTCAAAACTTGGCTTTTCTGTTGCACTTTTGGAGGGTGATTTTACATTCCCTTTCGTTCACCCCCCCCCCCCAAAGGGTGTCCTCATATTGCACTGCCTCCTGCCTGCATGAAGGGCTTTCTCCACTATCCCATTTATGAGTTTCCCTTACAATTATATATGTTTTATTTCTATCTCATCATGTGTTTTTATCACTGTAGCTTGCTCATGTGGTCATTGAGACTGTGTTTGATTTTATTGCATCACTTTGTTTATTGTATTTTATGCTTGTTTCATTTCATTGTAATGTTATTTTATGCTTCTTATGTTATTGTATTGCAATGCACTACTGGGCTTGGGCCTCGAGTCCCCGTTGGGGAGATGGTGGCGAGGTATAAATAATGTTTACTGTTGTTGTTGTTATTATTATTATTATATACATTTATTTTTTATTTACATCACTTATATCCCGCCCATATCAGCCCACAGGCGACTCAGGGCTTAATGAAAAACATTGAGGCTATGCCCCATGCAACTGTCTTAGGTCAAAACCTAACATTTCAATGTTAATAATATTTTTTAAAAGATGGTCTACATATTGGCACAATTCGATGACAACAATACAATATAACAGCAAAAACAATTAAATGCATTTAGACAAAAAAAGACAAATTACAATAACAATTTAAAAAGAGCTATATCCGCTCATTCCAATCCTCATCCATTTCATCGTCTTGGCCGTTCCTGGGTCATTCTCCATCTCAAGCTTGACTATCTATTCTGGGGTTCCGAATGCTTGCTCAAAGAGCCAGGTTTTTACTCTCTTCTGAAAAATCAAGAGGGAGGGGGCTGATCTAATATCCCTAGGCAGGGAGTTCCACAGCCGAGGGGCCACCACAGAGAAGGCCCTGTCTCTCGTCCCCGCCAAGCGTGCTTGCGAAGCAGACGAGATCGAGAGCAGGGCCTCCTCAGATGATCTTAACTTCCTGGAGGGTTCGTAGGAAGAGATGCGTTCGGATAGGTAGGCTGGGCCGGAACTGTTTAGGGCTTTATAGGCTAAAGCCAGCACTTTGAATTGGGCCCGGTAGCAAACTGGCAGCCAGTGGAGCTGATGCAGCAGAGGAGTTGTGTGCTCACTGAGCACTGCTGCTGTTAGCAACCTGGCTGCCGCACGCTGGACCATTTGAAGCTTCCGGGCCGTCTTCAAAGGCAACCCCACGTAGTTGGGGTTCCACACTCTTCTTTGTGAACGGTAAGCTGCCAGGGGGCAAGGTTTCAATAAGGGGCCTGGACTATTTGGAACGGGCTGGGCCAAGGCTAGTGCAAGAACATGGGGAAAATGGGGCTGACTGAATGCTACAGTGCAAGGATCGGTCTCAGCAACGGCCCTACTAGAGGACCGGGGCCACTCAATCCCAGGGCCAATTAAAAGACTATAAAAAAGGTCTGGGACGGAAGAAAAGGTGCCCTCAGATGACAGGAATGGATGGAGTACAAGGCCAAGTCCTAACTGTTGGACCAAGGGCTTGAGACTAGTCATTATGATGGCGATCTAATGAATTTCCTAGGGCTTTCTTGGGCGAGGAATATTAAGAGATAAATATATAAATAAGTATAAAAATAAAAGGTGACTTTGCCAGTTCCTTCGTCTGAAATATATAACCTACTGCAGGCCTGGGCAAACTTGGCTCCTCTAGGTGCTTTGGAAATGTGGGAGCTGGGAGTCCAAAGCAGATATGGAGGGCCGAGGTTTGCCCAGGCCTGGTTGAGAGGCAGCGCCGTGGAAGGAGGCCTCTTCTGTGAGGGGTTCCCCACCCTCACCCCATTGTCCTTGGCTCCCCTCTGGCAGGGCCCTTCCCCGCTTTCCCCCTTCCTTCCTTCCTTCCCTCCTTCCTTCCTTCCCCGCCGTCCCCTCAGCAGCGCTCTCACCTGGGCAGGCTTGCAGGGAGCCGTCCCTCCGCGGCGCAGGACCAAAAAGCGAGCGGCGCCCAACATGGTGGCAGCAAGAACGAGGCCGCAGAAGAGAAGCAGGAAGAGACGAGAGGCGCGCGGCGGCTCGCGGGTACTTTCTGGAAGTCTCTAGCCCACGTGGGTGGGGGCGTGAGTCCGGGGGGCGGGGCCTCGCCTTGACATAGCTGCCTTCCTTTTGCCCAAACTGAACAACAAAAATAGCAAACTCTTTAGGAAAAATACACCGTAGGTGATAATTTCTAAGGTATATTATAATCTCAGGAAAAATTTCATATATTTCTCTATGCTTCTTTTGCACCTCAAATATCCAAAACAGTTATTTTCAAGAAACAGGCAATCTTTAGACAGCTCTATAAGGTCCTCGTACGTCGGGAACGCCACGCTCCCAAGGTTAAAGAGTGAAGGTTGACGGAAAGACGTCGTCCTCGGCGAGGCGGGGCATGATTTCGCGCATGCGTACTGAGCGGTTTGAGGTTCCCCTGGAATGTGCTTTACAGGCGCAGAATGAGAGCACGCTTGGCAAGCGGCGGTGACGTCAGAAATTCCTGGGCGCGCGCGCTTTTACGAGTGGCTTATGAAATCAGGTTGCAATATGGTGCGCAGGGAGAGGCGCCTCGTGTGGAAGGCTAGTGCGTCACAAACGCGTGTCGAGGCAAAGGCCCCTTCCACACTGCTGAATAAAATCCCACATTATCTGCTTTGAACTGGGATATATGGTAGTGTGGACTCTGGGCCCTTCCACACAGCCCTCTATCCCAGAATATCAAAGCAGAAAATCCCACATTATCAAAGCAGAGGTTGTGGGATTTTCTGCCTTGGTATTCTGGGATATAGGGCTGTGTGGAAGGGCCCTCTGATATCCCAGTTCCAAGCAGATATTGTGGGGTTTCCTGCCTTGATATTCTGGGTTATATGGCTGTGCGGAAGGGTCTCTTTAAAGGAATAGACCTAGTGAAGCCAAATGTATTATTATTATTTATTTATTATTTGCATTTGTTGACCGCCACTCTCAGCCCGAAGGCGACTCGTGGCGGTGTACAGAACAAAGAACATAAAGACAACAATTACAATAGGTTAGGACTATAACATACATCTTACTAACACACAGCTAATTAAGCTAAAAATCCGCATCGTCTTGTTTGAATCATAATCGATCTCGTAGTCATAGTCCATTCCGGTGGTCATTCCAGGAAAACAAAGCACTTAATTGAAGGCCTTTTCGAAGAGCCAGGTCTTCAGGCCCCTACGAAAGGCCATGAGGGAAGGCGCCTGTCTGATTACAGCAGGGAGGGAGTTCCACAGCCGGGGGGCCACCACCGAGAAGGCCCGATCTCTAGTCCCCGCCAGGCGTGCCTGTGAGGCAGGCGGGACCGAGAGAAGGGCCTCCCCGGACGATCTCAAGGTCCTCGTGGGCTCGTAGGCCGAGATGCGGTACTCGAGGTATTTTGGGCCGGAACCGTTTAGGGCTTTGTAGGTTAACACCAGCACCTTAAATTGGGCCCGGTAGCTAATCGGCAGCCAGTGGAGCTGGGACAGCAAAGGCGTTGTGCGCTCCCTGCGTCCCGCTCCGGTTAACAACATGGCTGCCGCGCGCTGGACTAGCTGGAGCTTCCGGGCCGTCTTCAAGGGCAGCCCCACGTAGAGAGCGTTGCAGTAGTCGAGGCGGGATGTGACCAAAGCGTGTACCACCGTGGCCAAGTCAGACTTCCCAAGATACGGGCGCAGCTGGCGCACGAGCCGAAGCTGTGCAAATGCTCCCCTGGTCACCGCTGAAACCTGGGGATCCAGGCTCAACGATGAGTCCAGGGTCACACCCAAGCTGCGAACCTGCGCCTTCAAGGGGAGTGCGACCCCGTCCAGCACAGGCTGTAACCCTATACCCTGTTCGGCCTTGCGACTGACCAGGAGTACCTCTGTCTTGTCTGGATTTAATTTCAGTTTGTTCGCCCTCATCCAGACCGTCACAGCGGCCAGGCACCGGTTCAGGACTTCGACAGCCTCCTAAGAATACAAGCGCATTTAGAAACCTTCTGAACTGCCCTAGAGTGCATCTGTTCATTCGTTCAGTTGTTTCCAACTCTGTGACCTTATGGACCAGCGCACGCCAGAGCTCCCTGTTGGCTGTCACCACGCCCAGCTCCTTCAAAGTCAAGCCAGTCACTTCAAGGATGCCACCCAATCCAAAGTGCTTCATCCTTGCCTCTAATATCCTTCCCTCCAATGAGCAGTCGGGCTTTATTTCCTGAAGTATGGTATGGTGCTGGAGGAAAGTTCTTGAGAGTGCCTTGACTGCTCATTGGAGGGAAAGATAGTAGAGGCCAAGATGAAGTACCTTGGCCACCTTGGCCACATTTTTCTAAAAAGCCACAAGAGCTCTCTCATTGCATGTCTCTCATATTAACCAATAAAACTTCATTTAGGGATTTCTTCCCAGCACAGAGATTTACTTACTAGAAGTATCAGTCAATCCTCCTCTTTGCAGATTCAACAGTTTATTGGAATTCTTGACTGGCTGCTACTGCGGAGGGACACATCTCTCCCCTATAGCCTGATTGGGGATTTCTGATGCTGAACAGAATTTTGGGAAATGTAATTTAGGGCAGGATCTTTTTAATTTTATTCCATAGGGCTCCTTGTTTTTCCAAACCAAATTTCCCAGAACTCTGTGCTTTCTCAGTCTCTTTTCCAGTGAACTCTGCTTTCTCCCTGCTGCTTCCCTCTCTTAATGGTGAGAAGCCATTACTTAAAAAGGAAAAGCAGCCTTTTTGGCTTTGTTTTGCTTCCTTGTGCTGAAAATAAAACTGACTTTGAGAGGCTTCCAAGGTTTACAAAATTGAAACAAAAATTATTGGTTAAGTTTCAATTCTTAAGTTTTTAACTCATAAGCTTTATGAGCCAGAGACCAAAATTTGGGAGGTATTTTCCCCCATACATTCAGCAGAAATTGCTGAGTCATGCAAAGAATGCTCAGGCTTCTGCCCTCCGCCCTTTGCTCTAGGATAGTGGGCAGTGCAAGATCAGTATCTGCGTTCCACCTTTTATGCCCACATTCCCATATTTAGAGTGCAGGAAATGAGATCAAGCACAGCTGTACCCTCCTGACCAGATAAATCACAGATAGAGAGAGAGAGATGTACATTTTCCATTGGCAGGAAGCCATGGAGTAGCTTTAGGTCAGTGGTTCACAACCTTTTCTTGAACAGGGACCACTTATACAGGGACTACTTTGACCAGGGACCACTCTCCAACATTATTACCAAAAGGGCTATGGATTAGTTTTAGATTTGCTTTGGTTATTTGGGGTGCTGATTAAGAAAATTACTTTGGATAGATCACATCAGGTCTAGCTTGTGATACAGAGCATATGCCATCCAGTAGTCGCCATCTGCCCACTCAAGACAACAATATGTAATAATTAGAGCTGATGTGGTAGTAGTAATCCTTTGTGGGTAGTCAGCCTCTCCCCTCCCGACATCCCCATTGCCTTGGCACCATAAGAGAGTCACTAGTTGCCATGTGGTTTCGAGGCAACAGTTTAGTAATGGTGAGGCCTTGAACCACAGGTTGGGACCACTGCTTTAGGTAGTTAAGATAATAATATAAAACCATTGTTCTAGTATCAGCCATTGTTCCACCTGCAAAGATAGTAGGCACTTCAAACAACTGGAATTTGGGCATTTTTTCTGAACTCTTGAATAAATCGGGTTACTGTGAGTTTGCCAAGCTGTATGGCCATGTTCCAGAAGCATTCTTTCCTGACATTTTGCCCACATCTATGGTAGGCATCCTCAGAGGTTGTGAGGTCTGTTGGAAACTAGGCAAGTGAGGTTTATATATCTGTGGAATATCCCTGATTGATTCTTGTCTGGAATTCACCTGCTTTTTGAGTTTTGCTCTTTATTTACTGTCCTGATCTTAGAGTTTTTTAAAAAATTCGGGTAGCCAGATTTTGTTCATTTTCATGATTTCCTCCTTTTTGTTGAAATTTTCCACATGCTTGTGGATTTCAATGGCTTCTCTATGTAGTCTGACATGGTAGTTGTTAGAGTAGCCCTGTGTTTCTGGGTTTTCAAATAATATGCTGAGTGCAGGTTGGTTCATCAGGTGCTCTCCTATGGCTGACTTCTCAGGTTGAATTAGTCTGCAGGGCCTTTTGTGTTCCTTGATTTGTGTTTGGGCAATGCTGCGTTTGTGAAATGTCAGGAGATAATGCTTCTGGAACGTGGCCATATAGCCCGGAAAACTCACAGCAACCCAGTGACTCTGGCCATGAAAGTCTTTGACAACATATTGAATAAATGTATTCTTTCCTCTTGATACAAGGAAAGCTTGCATCCACTTTGCCTGCCTTTGAGCCCACAAAACTGGTTACCCCAGGCCTAGGAAGAACAGCAGCATAGTGGTTGCTGGGCTGATAGGATTTGAAAGCTTTAGCCCCAAATACTCTAAACTCTGAACTGTGCCATCTGCTTTCTGGAATGCAGTAGGCCCTTCATATCTGCTGGTGTTTGGTTCCAGGACCTCCATGGATATCAAAATAGGTGTATGCTCAAGTCCCATTATATACAATGACATAGTAAAATAATATCCTGGATATAAAATGGCAAACAACTTAAATGAGATGCCAGAGAGAGCCCAGGGATTTGTCAAATGGTGACAGCAGGGTATGCCTACAAATCAGCGTAGTGTTTGGTGCATGGAAAAAACATTCATCTGTTATCCATTGAGGATTCTTTTTTCTTTTTGGTTGCAGACAGTGCACCTGTATTCCTCTTTGGCAATGTCTTTGACTTTGCCCAGAGTTCTTCAAGTTCCTGATCAGTCAGTCTTAAAAGTGCAAATCTTTAAATTCTATCACGGATGTTCTTCAGATTGTATTTTGGCATGATCATTGATTGAATGTCCTTCTTTAGCTTTACTCTAGTTTTTGATATTAGTGGTTCGTGGTCTGTTCCACAATCTGGTGCTGGTCTTGTTTTTGCGGAGAAAATTAAGTTTCTCCATTTTCTGCTTCCAATTATATAGCCTCTTTGATTACTGTATTGGCCTTCAGGTGGTGTCCTTGTATAATAGTTGACCCTTTGGTTGCCTGAAAAATTCAGTCAGTCATATTTCTGATTCATTTTTTGATCCTAGGCCAAATGTTGGGTGGTCTCATTATAGAATTTTCATGGTAAAAGACATTCAAAATGTGTTTACCATGATCTTCTCTGTGAAGTGCTAGCAAGTGTTAGCTTTGATGCCATCACCAGTATTCCTTGAGTAGCACTATTCCTTGAGTAGCAGTTTGGCACATTTATTCTAGCTGAATAAAATCCTGCCTAACATGGGAGAGTCTACACTGCTGCTATCAGCTTGACAGGAGCATACAATCCCATCCCCATGTTAAGATAGTGCCTTTTGTGGGCCATCAAGTATCTCTGCCTATAATTCTGGTGTCTGTTCTTACTGAAAATTCAGTTAAAGTGAAAGGTGGCACAATCCTAAATGTCAGCACTGTTTCATAAACAACTGTTTGCTGCCTACCATGAAGAAAATATACTAACAAGTGGCTTGAACCAGATATGAAAGAATTGAATCAAATCATTTTATCCTTCTTCTGGAACATTGTGGTTACTGGGTGTTTCAGGGACATGAGCTGGGGGAATTTGAAGGACAGCAAGCAGCCATGGCCTTAACAAAAAAGGAAGAATTTAGAAAGCACAAGCCATTTTCCTGTAAGCTCAAGGACAATTGCAATGCATTTAGCACAAGGTTGCTTTGAAGACTCTCTAGAGGCTGTAGTGGTGTGAAACAGGGTGCTGGGAATGGAAAGAAATCACGACTTTTAGGAGATAGATAGTTTAAGGGCATGTTGGTTCAAGCTGTTTAGTTTCAGTGGCTGTTGGTGACTGGCTTCCAGTTGAAATAGTAGTGCGTATGCCTTCATGCAACAGTGAGCAGAGTTTAGAAATACTACTTTCCTTATTTCCCAAATTTAACATTTTCAGATTCTAGTAGGAGGGAATATAAAGCCCTGCAGATGTTATACTGCAGCTTCTTATTTAGAAGAAAATAAATAAATACCTTGGAGCTACTTTTGGGTTAGGGGTCCTGCAAGAAGGGGAAATGGTATGGCGGGGAGAACAAAAAGAAGGGTTGGCAGGCTATCACTTCTGGTTCCTGGCATCTGCCAAATGAGGTAATTGCCTCTTCTGTTGAAGAGTGGCAATTCCAGCTAAAGAAAGAAGAACCGTTATTTGAACAAGACAAATTGATGCACAGAGATATACTTTGCACAGTTGCAAATATTTTACCATTAAAAAGAAACCAAACCCACCCTAACTATGTTGTAAGTTTATGTAGCTCTTCATTTTACGCCTATTTTTTTGTTACCAGCATATGACCTGTCTACTAGTCTTTCACATGTTTTTGCAGTTGTTTCGCTTCTCTCAGAGCGGGAGTGATAAGGGGTGTAAATAATGTTAGATGATGATGATCCTGTGTGTTCTGCCCTTGGCATTTATGTAGGCAATCATTTCTCGGTGTTGAGAACCAAAACAAAGGGAAGGCCGTTCCCCTCCTCAGCTCCAAATTTGCTCTTTCCTTCCTGAAGAGGATCAACTCCTCTACATAGAGAGCTAAGGAAATTGTGCACATATATTCCCACATGTAGAGCCTAAATCCCCTAAAGTCACCTGATTCCATCTTGAAAACCTGACTGATTCAGCACTGATTAGTACTTGGATGGGAGAACAACATGAATTTCACTGAGTCTTCATAGGCAAGGAATACTCACGTGGTTTTGGCAATTCTTTCCTCTGAAATATAGATCACAGCACCAAGTACCAGGTTGTGCAGCAGCATACAAAATCCGTCAGGGAATGACTAGTCCCAAAAGTTAACTGTGTGTCCAGTAATCTTCTTCACTGAATCTACAATTTGGTGATGGATCTGGGCATTGTATGTTTTTACCCTGTTTCCCCTTCCCTTCTGCTCCCTCACCTATACTGTGCTTCAGTAGTTATATTTATATTTTTAATGTACCAAACATACCAAGTTTGTATGAAAATGTGACTATTTCCTGTGCTGGTCAATGACCGAAATAAATGATTTGATTTGAAGTACCAGGTTGTGGTGCAGCTGGTTGGGAGTCAGTGCATTAAAATCACCACTGACTGAAAGGTCATGAGTTTGAAGCCAGCCCAGGTTGGAGTAAGCTCGCGATCATTTGTCTAGCTTGCTGTCAATCTTTGCAGCCTGGAAGACAGTTGCATCTGTCAAGTAGGAAATGTAGGTACTGCTTATGCGGGGAGGCTAATTTAACTAATTTACAACACCATAAAAATCTCCAGCAGAGTGCAAAAGAATGAGGAAGTACTCCATCGGTGTCACAAGTGGACGGTGAAGCGATAGCTCCCACAGTGGCTGGAATTCAAGCATACCCTCATGAAGCTGGAAAGTTAAATAGTCTCTGTGTGTCTGTCTATATATGTTGCGTGTCTATGGCATTGAATGTTTGCCATGTATATGTGCATTGTGATCCACCCTGAGTCCCCTGCTGGGTGAGAAGGGCGAAATATAAATACTGTAAATAAATAAATAGGTGGTCTCCCATCAGGTCTGTTTAACAGTTGTTCCATGGTTACATGGTTGATCCTGCATGTTGTTGTCTTTTCCATGCAACAGTGCAGCCAGGCACTGTAACTGACAGCAGAAGAAGTCAGCCAGAAAATGTGGCTGAAAATGAGGTGGAATGAGGAATGAGGTGAGGCAAGATTTTGCTAACAAGACCAGAACATCAAGATGGGAGGAATCAAAAGCAATTCAGCTTTGTGGTACAGTGAAAAACATGCCCCCCTCAAGCAACTGCAATTGTAACAAAATGAAATTGCCACCCTTTTCACATGAACAAAGCATGTGAGTGCATGGGATTTCTTAGTGATTATTTCAGATCCTATGAATAGAGATGAGAGGAGAGCAATGACCAATCTCGATAAAATAGTGAAGTGTAGAGACATCACACTGGCAACGAAGATCCGCATAGTAAAAGCAATGGTATTCCCCGTAGTAACCTATGGACGTGAGAACTGGACCATAAGGAAGGCTGAGCAAAGAGAGATAGATGCTTTTGAACTGTGGTGTTGGAGGAAAGTTGTGAGAGTGCCTTGGACCGCCAGAAGACCCAACCAGTCCATACCTCAGGAAATAAAGCCCGACTGCTCATTGGAGGGAAGGATAATAGAGGCAAAGATGAAGTATTTTGGCTACAACATTTTTTTTGTCATGTCAGGAGCGACTTGATAAACTTCAAGTTGCTTCCGGGGTGAGAGAATTGACTGTCTGCAAGGACGTTGCCCAGGGGACACCTAGATGATTTGATGTTTTTATCATCCTTGTGGAGTCTTCTCCCATGTCCCCGAATGAAGAGCTGGAGTTGATAGAGGGAGCTCGTCCGCCTCTCCCCGGGTTTGAACCTACGACTTGTTGGTCTTCAGTCCTGTTGGCACAGGGGTTTAACCCACTGAGCTACCAGGGGCTCCGGCCACATCATGAGAAGACAGGAGAGCTTAGAGAAGACAATTATGCTGGGTAAAATGGAAGGAAAAAGGAAGAGGGGCAGACAAAGGGCAAGATGGATGGATGGCATCCTTGAAGTAACTGACCTGACTTTGAAGGAGCTGGGGGTGGTGACAGCCAACAGGGAGTTCTGGCATGGACTGGTTCATGAGGGCACAAAGAGTCCGAAGCGACTGAATGAATGAACAACAATGAATAGAGAAAATGAATATGTTATTGTTGCTTCAGCCCATTCAGATCCCTGCACAATTAGACACACCCAATGCTGCTTAGGGCATGGAAGATCCAGTCCTGAGATTTGTGGTCCCATTATGAGATTTTAACACAAATACAAAATGCTCTTGTACCAGAAAGGGGCAGCAACGAGCCACTCAGCATTTTCTTTCTTTCTGACTGCTCTGGTGAATAACAACCAAGTCAAAGGAAGACAGCTCAATTCAAATTGCTGACAAATGGCATGCAAGTATTGGCAGACTGTAATTAAAGCAAAAGCATGCTCGGGGGAAAGCTCTCCCAAAGCTTTGTTTAGAACAACTCCCCTTTGTTGCCATTCCATTTGCAGACTCAATGCACGAAAGAATGGATGTCAAATCTTTCAGAAAAAGAGGCTTTAATTCTTGGCTCAGTCACACTAACAGCAAAGATTGCTATCAACAGAGCAGCAGGAGCACAAAGTATGTGTGGGGGATTCATTTCTGTAGTAAGAAAAAAGCAAGGCAAGGTGGTTAGCGTTTTCCTCTCCTTTGTGCAAATAGCTGTGCTTAAGCAGGTCTGATCCCTGGAGACCATGTTGCCCTCATAATAATTTTGGTTACTGTTTTTTTGCTTGCTTTCTGAATAGCATTGGTTTTATGGCTGCGGCTTGGATGGAAATTATGCTTGAGCCAAATGGGACTTCTTTAGGTCAGTTGCAAGTTTTCCCCTGAAACGAACAGAACCAAAGCTGGACCCCAACCAAAGCTTCATGTAGGATGTAGGTTTCCAAGTGGTGATGTAAGTGGACAAAAATGTGAAAATCTCCAGCTCAGCTAACAGTACAATTTACAGACTGATTGGTCTGTTGTTGCAACATGCAAAGTCTTTCCAGGTGGGCAGCATGTAAAATCATAGAATTGGGCCATCTAGTCCAACCCCCCTGCCATGCAGGAAAAGCAGAACCAAAGCACCTCTCACAGATAGCCATCCAGTCTCTGTTTAAAAGCCTCCAAAAATGGAGTCTCCATCACACTCTGAGGCAGCTCTCATGGTCAGGAAGTTCTTCCTAATGTTCAGGTGGAATCTCCTTTCCTGTCATTTGAACCTATTGTTCTGAGTCCTAGTTTCAAGGGCAGCAGAAAACAAGGCTGCTCCCTCTTATGGCATCATTTCGCATATTTATATATAGCTATCATGTCTCCTCTCAACCTTCTCTACTGCAGGCTAAATATACTTAGCTCTTTAAGCCACTTTTCATAGGACATGGTCTTCAAACCTTTGATCATTTTAGTCTCCCTCCTCTGGACACTTTCCAGCTTGTCAATATCCTTGCATTTCTGTGCCCAGAAGTGGACACAATGTTCTCGATCAGGTCTAACCAAAGCAGAACAGAAGGGCACCATGATTTTCCATGATCGAGACACTGTTCTTCTTTTGATGCAGCCCAAAATCCCATTGTTGTGGTGGTTTTTTTTTATAGCTGCTGCACCACATTGCTGGCTCATGTTTAACTTGTGGTCCACGAGGACCCCAAGATCTTTTTCACATGTACTGCTGTTGAACCAGGCATCACCCATTGTGTGCATTTCAATATTTTTTGCCTAAGTGGAGTATCCTATATTTCTCCTTGTTGAAATTCATTTTGTTAGTTTTGGCCCAGCTGTCTAATCTGTTAAGGTTGTTTTGAATTCTGATCCTATCTTTTGGAGTATTAGCTATCCCTCCTAATTTGGTGTCATCTGCAAACTTTATAAGCATGCGCTCTAAACCTTCATCCAAGGCCCCTTCTACACTGCCATATAAAATCCAGATTATCTACTTTGATAATCTGGATATCAAAGTAGATAATCTGATATATAGCAGTAAAGATTAATAATTCAGTTCAAAGTAGATAACTTTGGAATGGATTATATAGCAGTAAAGACTCATAATTCAGTTCAAAGCAGATAATATGGATTATTTGCTTTGATAATCTGGATTAAATGGCAGTGTGAAAGGGGCCCTAATAATTAATAAATATGTTGAACAGCTCAGCCAGGACAGAACCCTGCGGTACTCCACTAGTAACTTCTTTCCAAGATAAAGAGGAACCATTGGTGAGCTCCTTTTGGGTTTGGTCACTTAACCAATTACAAATCCACCTATCAGTAGTATTGACCCATGTTTTACTAGTTTATTTGCAAGAAGATCATGGGGGACCTTGCCCAAGGTCTTGCTGAAATCAAGATATACTACATCCGCAGCATTCCCTGCATCTACCAAGCTCGTAACTCTCTCTCAAAAAAGAGATAAGACTAGTCTGGCATGAATTGATTTTGAGAAATCCATATAGACTTTTAGAGATCACAGCATTTTTTTCTAAGTGATTACAGACTGCCTCCTTAATGATCTGCTCCAGAATCTTTCTTGGTATTGATGTCAGGCTGACTGGACATCGGTAATTGTTTGGGTCCTCTTTTTTCCCTTCTTGAAGATAGGAACATTTGCCGTCCTCCAGTCTCCTGGGACTTCTCCTGTTCTCCAAGAATTCTCAAAGATTATTGTCGTGGTTTTGTAATTCCTTCTTCTAGTTCCTTCAATACTCTGGGATGCAGTTCATCTGATCCTGGAGACTTGAATTCATTTAGAGTAGCCAAGTATTCCTGGACTACTTACCTATTATGGGTTGCATTTCCCCTACCCAATTTTCCTGAAAATAAGACAGGGTCTTATATTATTTTTTCCTCCAAAAGATGTGTTAGGGTTTATTTTCAGGAGATGTTTTATTTCTCCATCAACAACAACCTACATTTATTTTTCAACAACAAAATCAACATTTATTCAAATATAGTCATGTCATCGTGTTTCTTGTTCATCTGTTTACATATGGTACATATGGTACTATACTGTAGTAAATTGTGGCTACACCCTTTACCAAGCGGACACCCTCAAAAGAATCACACTAATTCTAAGAAATCCAAAACAGTAAGGGTTGGCAAGTGGCACTCTGAAGCCTATTATATTAGAGCGTTGTGGGTTCTTCTGGTTACCAAGGGGAGCCAATCACTACACTTGGCTGCAGTTGAACGTGAAAGAGTGCAACTAAAACACCAAGTGATCTGACAGCATATAACTTGTCTGTGACAGGAGTGACTCCAGCAGGACACATCAATCTGGCACTTGCCAACCCTTATTTATTTGGGTTTCTTGGGATATTTTGAGTGTGATTCTTCTGCTTCCTTTGATAAACGGTTTATATGATCTGTTGCATTCTAATGCCAATTGATTTTACTTTTTTACATGCATAGCTGCCTGGACACTATTTAAGTTGACTTTTTATGAACTGTAGCTAGGGCTTAGTTTTGAAGTAGGGCTTATATTTTGAGCGTTCTCAAAAATCCTGGAAACAGGATATTACCTTGTCCTCTCCATATTACTCATAACACAATGACACCAGGAGTCATTTCTAGGTTTATGATGTTGATCCATAAATATCAGGGTATAGGATGACCCTGAACTGGTGACCTAGGACCTCATCCCACAAGATGGGAGGGAAGCATTCATTATGTCTTTATGTCAGGATTTGTCTGTAAACGAACCAGCTAATTTATTTACTCCCACCATACAGGATCGTCTCCTCTAATTTAACAAAAGGGAAAGAAGATGGAGAAATAGCGCACTTACCACCCCACATTACATTACCCGCTTTTCACAGTTTCTACGCACAGGAGACCACTGAAGTCAATTCCTGTCCATTTTAAAGCCTCCCATTTCTATACACTTCAAACATCGATTAACATGTTGATCCCACGGAATGCTCTTCCATCATCTGATTGGCTCTGTGGGACTCCGTTTTTAGGTGTATAGAAATGGAGGGGACACAGTGTTTGATGAAGTCCTTTAAGTGCCTGTCAGAGGACAGGTCAATAACATCTACCCATGCCATTATCAGTCAACCAGGCTTGACTATGCTCACTCTTTCCAGCACAATGTCTATTCAAGGTTCCCCTCCATGTTTTCAGTGTAGACTAGTAAAGGTAAAGGTTTTTCCCTGACATTAAGTCCAGTCGTCCCCAACTCTGGGGGTTGGTGCTCATCTCCATTTCTAAGCCAAAAAGTCAGCGTTGGCCATAGACACCCCCAAAGTCATGTGGCCGGCATGACTGCATGGAGTGCTGTTACCTTCCTGCCAGAGCGGTACTGATTGATCTACTCACATTTGCATGTTTTTGAACTGCTAGGTTGGCAGAAGCTGGGGCTGACAACGGAAGCTCGCGCAACTCCCTGGATTTGAACCTGTGACCTTTAGGTCAACAAGCTCAGCAGCTCAGTGCTTTAACCCACTGGGAAATAGTCAGTGTAGACTATATAAATATACATAATTTAGGATAGAGCAGGGGTACCCAAACTAAGGCCCGCAGGCCAGATGGAGCCCTCCAAGGTCATTTACTCAGCCCATCCCTAAACTTTAGACTGAAGGTCACCCTAAGTCTGAAATGACTTGAAGGAACACAACAATCCTAATTAGCTTGACTATCTTATCTGTCAAAAACAAGCACACACTTCCCATTGAAATACTAGCAAGATTATGTTGGTTAAAATTGTTCTTCATTTTAAATATTGTGTTGTTTTTTCATGGTCTTTTTTGTACTACAAATGAGATATGTGCAGTGTGCATAGGAATTTATTCATTTTTTTTCAAGCTATTGTCCAGCCTTCCAACCGTTTGAGGGACTGTGAACTGGCGCCCTGTTTTAAAAGTTTGAGTACCCCTGGGATAGAGTGTATGCAGCTGAAATTACTTCTATGCTGGCTTTATTATATATTGATCTTTTTCGTGCTTGGTCATTTAGGACAATTCCAACTGACAATTCCAGAGGGAGATCAACTATATATAGGATTTAGCAGTCCAGTTTTGCCCAATCATTTCCAAAATGAAGGACTCCACATATATACGCACACTAGCATTGTCTTAGAGAAGGCTCAAGTTCCAATTTGGGGTACATGAACATGATAACATATTTCTATGAAGAAGTGTGTCTACATCAGGCATGGGCAACTTGGGACCTCCAGGTGTTTTGGACTTCAACTGCAACAATTTCTAACAGCACTCTTTAGCAAAGACAAAAAAAGCTAAAGGCTGTAAAACTACAATTTCCATAATTCTATAACATGTAGCAACAGTAGTAAAAGTGGTGTCAAACTACAATAATTTTACAGTGTAGATGTACCCTAACTTCATTGAGGACCTCTATTTGAGTTGGAACTAACAGCTGGATTTATGCCGTGCCTGTACACTGAACTGGGAAACCTGAGAAATAATTTCGAATAATAAGAAGTCAGGAAAGATTGAGCCATTCTTTATCCTTTGAGGGGAGGAGGGAGCTGACAGGAATGAAAATCACACCTCATTTTTTCTTCATAATGATCTTTCTTGCATGGAATAGAATCAGCGTGCCTACGCTCTTCTCTACGAAACAGACCATTGCCTCTTTGGGATTAAATAGTACTTCATATCTCATGAACAAAAATAGTTGTCTCAGAGGTAGGGCTTTTTCAACCCACAATTAATATTCATTCTTTTCAAATGTTATTCAAATTTGGAGCATGTCGATGAATTAAAATAGATGGGTATAAATTTCGCTGTTCCAAATATAGGTTCAGTCGTGCAGTGGAGGTCTACCTTGACACAACTTTTCTTAAAGTGTCAGAAGCGACTTGAGAAACTGCAAGTCACTTCTGGTGTGAGAAAATTGGCCGTCTGCAAGGACGTTACCTGGGGGACATCCGGATTTGTTGCCATCCTGTGGGAGGCTTCTCTCATGTCCCCACATGGGAAGCTGGAGCTGACAGATGGGAGCTCACCCTGTCTCACGGTTTTGAACCGCTGACCTTCAGGTCAGCAGTTCCGCCAGCACAACTGATTCTTTCTCATGTTTAGAAAAAAGCTCTGACATAGTTTGACAGGGAACTATGGAAAGGTGGGCTATGTATTGTGAGCTGGGACAACTAAAGTACACCTATGAATCAGTGGAAACCTGATCCGCACCACTTTAACTGCCATGGTTCAGTGCTATAGAATCATGGGAGTTAAGTCCTTTTAGCCAAGGAGTGCAACTAAGTCACCAAACTACAAATCCCAACATTCCATAGCATTGAGTCATGACACTTAAAGTGGTGTCAAACTGCATTTCTTCTATGGTGTGGAGATAACACCATTGGTAAGTCAGTCTGGTAGTGTTCCATTATCTGGGTGGGAGCCACAAGGGAGTGCTAGAGAGAAAAGGATATTCAATTTTACGGTGGTGGGGTGGGGAAAGAGGAGTTTATTTATTTATTTACATTTCTACCCCCCCTTCTCAATCCCCAAGGGGGGGACTTAGAACAGCTAACACTGGCAACGATTTGATGCCACAATATCACAATATAGCAACAATATAAAACCATAAATACACAATAGATTAAAACAAAAACATTAATTATACAGTCATATAGCCGTTTCGATCATCATAACAATCATATGGTCCAGTTCAATGTCCAAAGTGTCGTTGTGCCTGCGAGCCAAAAGCCTGGTTCCAAAACCACTATTTCAGTTTTTTCCTATAGGAAAGGAGGGAGGACGCCAATCGAATCTCGCTGGGGAGCGAATTCCGCAAGCAGGGGGTCACCACTGAGAAGGCCTGTCCCTCATCCCCATCAGACGTGTTTGTGAGGCCAGTGGGACCGAGAGCAGGGCCTCCCTGGTGGATCTTAAACTACAAGGTGGAACGTTAAGGGAGTTGAAGGAGAAAAACAATTTCCCCTGTTTTCACTGGTTATGCCCCCTTCCCATATAAACAAATTAGGGTTGTTTCCATAATGGGGACACGGGTGGGGGGGGGGGGGAATAACTGGAGAACAGAGGAAAATGGCATTCTTCCTTCAACCCACCCTCCACCCCCATAAAATGGACTATCCTTCTCTTTCTAGCGCCCCCTTGTGGCCTCCGCCCAGATAATGGAACAGTACTGTCAAAGCTTCATGACTTAATGGGGGTTACTTCAATTTAGCATAGCAAATGAAATTAGTCTTGCGTGGGTTGTTTTTAATCCTTGAACCCCTCCCTTTTCCAGCCTATATTTAAATCTATATGAAAAGCTGTTCCATTTCAGTTTGCCTATTGTGACCCATATTGTTTGAACTAAAATGTGGGATGGGAGCCAGCATAAAAGGGACCCTCTCCCACTCCACAAACTACCCGTCATAATGTGCGTTTCTAATGAATTGCACTTTGCTGACCATCGCCTGGAGACATTTTGTTTGATATATTGAGCCTGCTGTGAATGACATATTGAATCTAGAGAGTAAACAATTTCTGAAAACAATTATAGCATTTTACAGAGAGAATAGCTCTGCGTGACAAATGCATGTTTCATGCAAACAGGAAATTAGATTTAGATAATAAAAAGTCAAGAGGCTTTTTAAAAAACCTACAACCAAAACATACAGTAGCCTTATTTTTAGAAAGCCCGCAGGCAAGAAGGAAGCAGATAAAGACATTACAATTTTCGACAGGCTTCTCATTCAAGCATAGTTAAAAATTATCTATGGTTAAGAATAATACAAACCTATCTGTAGTCATTACTGCTAATCTTATCCCTTTGCCTCCCTTAGGTTGGAGCAGAGGCATATTTTGGAACAGGGAAACATCTTGCTGAAGAGGATTCTTTCAAAAACCAAGGCTTAGGAGGGTACTACTTAATAATGCCTTTGCCACAATCACATCTTCTTTTCTGCCTTTCTGTAGTATGCCCCCAACCATCCCAATTTCTTTAGGGACAGTGTCAATTAATTCTATTTCATTCCACTTGTCTCAGTTCTATTCTACCTTTTCAGCTGCTTTAAAAAATGTCCCAGCTTCTCTATTCTACTCAATTTCCTCCTTAGCCCCCAGCTTCCTTCAGTGGCTCAAACTGAGTAGCATGGCACGGGCAAAAAGCTGATGTTCCAAGTAGAATTTCCTTCTTTTTTATAGTTTGATCACATGTCCTAGATTTCAATTGTGAGATTTCAATTGTGAGAATAGATCAGTGTGATGCCTTGTAGTGAGCACTAGACTATGACTCCAGAGACTGAGGTTCAAAGCTCCACTTAATCATGGAAGCCCAAGCAGAGGCGGCCCTAGGTAATTTTCAATGGTAAGTAAACAGTATTTTGGCACCCCCCCCCCCCCAGCCAATCACTGATATATATTTTATGTTTGTCGTGGGAGTTCTGTGTGCCATATTTGGTTCAATTCCATCATTGGTGAAGTTCAGAATGCTCTTTGATTGTAGGTGAACTATACATCCCAGTAACTACAACTCGCATATGTCAAGGTCTATTTTCCCCCAAGAGCGCCTCAAGAGTGCCCCTGGGCAAAATCAACTATACTACAAATGCTTACTTTGTGTAATGGGTTGAGCCGCCCCTTAGGACAAGTGACCTTGAGAAAATCATACTCTTTCAGATTCAGAAAATGGCAAAGGTAATTCTCCTCTGAACAAATTTTGTAAGAAAACTCCATATTAAGTTAATCTTAGAATTGCCATAAGTCAGAAAAACTTACTGTATATACTCAAGTATAAACTGACCCGAATATAAGCCAAGACACCTAATTTTACCACAAAAAAAACTGGGAGAACGTATTGACTCAAGTATAAGCCGAGGGTGAGAAATGCAGCAGTTACTGGTAAATTTCAAAATAAATATAGATACCAATAAAATGACATTAATTGAGGCATCTGTGGGTTAAATGTTTTTTAATATTTACATATAACTGTAATTTAAGATAAGACTGTCCCAACTCTGATTAAACCATTATTCTAACCTTCAGTGTAAATGTGCTTGTGTATCCTCCCAATAATAATAAATAGAGTAAAATAATAAATGTAATAAAAATAGAGTAAAATAATGGATATGTAATAATAACAGTAATAACAGAGTAAAATAATAAATGTAATAATAATAAAAAGAAAATAATAATAATAATAATAATAGAAAAATAAACCTCTGAGGGGAGCTTTTTCGCCCTTAAAAAAGGGCTGAAAAACTCAGCTTGCACACTAGTATATATGGTATTCAACAACAATGCTGTGTTGCAGGGAAAGGGTAGACAAATGCCAAGGGAGACTTGGGACAATTACTTTTTTAGTCAACAACTCTCAGACTGGGGATTATTAAGGTTGTAATATAAAAGTAACTTTTTCAAGATTTGGATGTTCAGTACCACATAGCACTGGAGTTCAGAGAAAGTCAACCTTCCCTTTTTTCAGAGAGAGATTGAGAAAAGGAAAGGGATTAACCCAAAAGGTGAAAACTTTTGGCCTTCTAGATATTTTGACCTACCCTTACCACAATCTTTTATAATTGGCCACACTAAGTGAGACTGGATAAAGGTTTCCTCAAAACATCTGGAAAACTAAAGGATCCCCCAATGGCTGCAAAGAGATTCACTGCAAATCACTCCAATAGTGATACTAATTGGAACACAGCAGTATTTTCTGCTCTGATACACAGCAGCTCTCCAAATTCTTGAAGTGTCTGGTTTCTGACTGAACTTAGGACCTTCTGGGCAGAAAGCCCAACTTGCTCTACCAGCAAGTTGTCATATGGTTTATCTCCAATTCATCAGACAAATTCAAATCCTTGATTTAGATTTAGGGCGGGGGGGGGGGGGGGGCAACAAAGGAAGATATTATTGGAATATTACTGCTAGTCCCAACCAGAGCAGTAGTGTTGAATACATATTGCAGAAGTGTTGATTCATCATCCAGCCGTTCAGTCAATGTGGTATGCTAGATCTGTCTGTTGAGAGCAGTTTTCTCCAATCTGCTATCTTCCAGTTGTCTTGGATTTCAGCTCCCATGGCTATTTGAGGAATTATGAGAGTTGGGGGACAAGCTATGGGGAGGAATAGGTGGAGGGCAAATATAGAGACAAATGGGAAAAATCCCTATTGCAAATCCAGCAACCTGTTGATAGGAAATCAGTCTTAAAAGTACGAGGGTTCAATGAAAAGTAATGCCCCCACCTTCGTAACTCCTCAACAGACGGCAGTACTGGTATGCGGCAGGTCCTGGCTTGTTCAGTAGACTCTACTTTACAGTTCCATTTTGATGGGAAGCATTAGCATTGAACGGTTGTGTTGTTAAAGTGCAAAGTATGGAACCCTGCGCAGATGGTCGGTCAATGCAACTTAACCAATGTGGAGTCATTGAATTCTTGACAGCAGACGGTGTCACCCCAAAGGAGATTCATCAGAGAATGCAAGCTGTTAATGGTGATTGTGTTGATGTGAGTACTGTGCATCGTTGGGCGAGTAAGTTTAAAGATGTTGAGGTGGGAACATCTGACTTGCGTGACAAACAAAGAGTTGGACGTCCTGTGACAGCAACCACCAAGTTTCACAAGCAAAAGATTGACAGATTGATTCGTATTGTCGTATCACCCAGAGAGAAATTTCATGCATTTCACAAGAATGCGTGAGTCACATTATTGCTTTGCTTGGCTATTGAAAGATCTGTGCATGATGGGTACCCAGGATACTGATGCCTGAAATGAAAGTGCACAGACTTGAAATTTGCCAGGAACTCCTCATGCGTTATGAGAATGAAGGTGGCGCCTTTCTCCATTCAATTGTGACAGGAGACAAAACGTAGGTCCACCATTACGACCCGGAGATAAAGCATCAGTGTATGGAAGATTGACACAAAGACTCGCCCCAGAAAAAGAAATTCAAGACACAGCCCTCCGCTGGAAAAATCATGGCAACAGTGTTCTGGGATGCAGATGGTGTTATCCATGTTGATTTCCTTGAACATGGAACAACAGTAAATTCAGAGCATTACATTACAATTCTCTGAACTTTCAAACAATGGCTAACAAGGATCTGAAAGGAAAAGGTAAATGTTTTTCTGCAGCATGACAAAGCCAGACCTCACACTTCACATGCCACCACAGCAGAACTTCAGAGACTGGATCTCAACACCATATGGCATCCTCCATATGGTCCAGATTTAGCACCACTTCCATCTGTTCCCGATAATGAAAGAAGGTCTGCGGGGACATCATTATTCTTCTGATGAAGACATTGAGATAACTGTGAGACGTTGGTTGCGGAAGCGGAGTGTCAACTTCTTCCGTGACAGCTTCAGAAAACTTGTTCATCGTTGGCAGAAATGTATCCAATTGTCTGGTGATTATGTGGAAAAGTGAATAGTGGTAGTTAAAGAGCACATTCTAAGGATTATTTCTGTATTTGATTTCTTAAAATATTCCTATCCAAACCCAAGTAACAAAGGTGGAGGCATTACTTTTCATTCAACCCTCGTACATGAGCCTTTATCTTCTTACATTTTCCATGACAATGATGCTGTCAGTCCAGATATTTCAAAAGGATTGTCCTAAATGCCCTTCTATGAATATCCTTGAAATTATCTTGGCTGCTTTGTTAGGTTCTTCCTGTGATACTTTTGTGCAGACTCTTGACTCTCCAGATGCATTGGACTCCCAGCTGATCTTTCTCCCTAAGTAGTTATCTATAGTTCTTGTGATCTTGTTTCTAGGCGGCCTTTCACACTACATAAATATAATGCTAATATCCCATTTTCACTTTCATGGCAATATGCTATGGAATATGCTATGTTGCAATCAAGGTATAGGCTTTTAGACAGCTCAAGTTCCTCTAGGGCAGATTTCCCTAAACTAGGCCTGTGGGTTAGATGTGACTCTCCAAGGTCATTTATCCAGGGTCTCCCTAAATCTGAGACTACTTGAAGGCAAACAACAACAACAACAACAACAACAACAACTCTAATTAACTTGACTATCTCATCAGCCAAAATCAGGTCCACACTTCCCATTCAAATATTCGTAAGTCCATGTTGGTCAAAATTGTCCTTCATTTTTTTAAAAAAAAATCTATTTTTGTGTTGTTCTGCACTTCAAATAAGATTGTGCAGTGTGCGTAAGAATTCGTTCATGATGTTTCCAAACTACAGTCTGCCCCCTTCAACAGTCTGGGGGACCATGAACCAGCCCTCTACTGAAAAAGCTTGAGGACCCTGCCGTAGGACTTCAGCCCAAACTACAAACCCTAGGATTCTATAGCATGCAGCCATGGACATGAAAGTGGATCTGTAGCACTATACGGTATAACCCTGTATCTAAAGGGGATATATTCTCAAAGTTACTATAGAAATAGGAAAATGTGCACAATAGTGAACCCTACTGAAATGAATGACTTGCTAGAAGTTACCATGGAGCCATACTGGAGGACCTGGAAGATTCCTAGAAAAGTATTTTCTAGGTCCTCCAGGAAACTATGATAATTACTGGTTGAAACATGGCATAGAATCATATGAAGAACTTAGTACATTCCTAGAAAAGACATATTTTGGTGAATGCAGATAGGTGAAACTGCAGGGACTTGTCACCAGGTGCGAGGTGTGTACAGTAACTATAGTGTGAAAGGATCGTTGTCTTCTTTATGGAACTTGGTCTTCCCAAAGACAGAACAAAAAAGGGAACTATTTTATGAAGATGTTAACTTATGGACATCTAGATGTTTTAGACTGCAACTCTGAGAATGGTGTTCTTTGTTCATAAATTAGATGAGCTTTTCAGCTAATCAAAGCCACTTTCCAGCTTCTTTGAGGTGTGCTTCTCCTGTAGATGGCACCACCTGTTGAGATCTGCATCTCATATTCATGCAGGTGGCATCAGTGACCTTGATCTCACTAGATCTTTCCTGGCACTGTTCAAAGCTAGGGGACATGGTAACACATTTGGGACTGAAGAAACCTGCTACTGGGTGGAAACTTCAAACAGTGTCAGTGCACAAGTCCTGTGACATTTCTTTCATTTTCATTTGTCTAGAGATGTCTGTACTCCATACAACTTTGCATAAGGAGTTGAGATATGTTTATACTCATATATATATATACACACACACACACATTTATGCATACAAATAAATCATCAATATGCAGGTGGTGTTGCATGCAAGCTTCTAAAAAAAGACGATGTAGTTGCTAGGTTCATGAGTGTCATAAATCATTCACGCTAAGGTAGACCGCAATTGCTTAGGCTTTGAAGGCAGATCAATTTCAAGGTGGTTGCTTAACACATAAACATGATCCTTGTTGATTGTTTATACAAATACACATTTGCATTAAGAGTCCCCTTCCACTCCTCTGCCCCCCATTTTGTTGCCTTTTAAGCAGTTCACCTGTCCTGGAGAAGAATCTGTAACTAATGCCTCCCTTCACCTCCCTTCCTGTCCTCTAATTCCACCAGAAAACACATTATTAGACACATAAAACCTGTAAATTTGTAATAAAACCAACCTTGTAATGCTCTATTAATGTGATGTGGGTGTCTCAATAAATCTTCCAACAGGTGATTATAAAAAGTGAAGGACATTTTTTTCACATACTGTCATTTATGCCATTTACATTAATTAAAGTTTCATATCTCCAAAAAGATTTGGCTTCTTGCCCAAATTGTTCTTGTTTTGAGAAGGAGCAGCAAGCACCAGAGGTCTTTCTTGCCACACGTTGGTTTAGGCATCCAAATGCTAGCGAGATCACTTAGAACGGTGGTTCTCAACCTGGGGGTCAGGACCCCTAGGGGGGTCACAAGGGGGTTTCAGAGGGGTCGCCAAAGACCATCCAAAAACATAGTATTTTCTGTTGGTCATAGGGGTTCCATGTGGAAAGTTTGGCCCAATTCTATCATTGGTGTGGATTAGAATGATCTTTTATTGTAGGTGAACTATAAATCCTAGGACCTAAAACTCTCAAATGCCAAGGTCTATTTTCCCCAAACTCTATCAGTGTTCATTCACATTGGGCATGTTGAGTATTCATGGCAAGTTTGGTTCAGATCCATCAGTGTGAGAGTCCATAGTGCTCTCTGGATGTAGGTGAACTACAACTCCAAACCTCAAGGTCAATGCCCACCAAACCCTTCCAGTATTTTCTGTTGGTCAAGGGAGTTCTGTGTGGCAAGATTGGTTCAATTCCATTGTTGGAGTTCATAATGCTCCTTGATTGTAGGTAAACTATAAATCCTACCAACTACAACTCCCAAATGACAACATCAGTCTCCTGCCAACCCCACCAGTATTCATGTATTTGTGCCAAATTTGGTCCAGTGAATGAAAATACATCCTGCATATCAGATATTTATATTATGATTCATAACAGTAGCAAAATTATAGTTGTGAAGTAGCAACAAAAATAATATTATGGTTGGGGGTCACCACAACATGAAGAACTGTATTAAGGGGTCGCGGCATTAGAAGGGTTGAGAACCACTGACTTAGAAGCCCCATTTTATAGCTTCAGTTGCCCTCTAAATCTATCTGATTGGCCCACTAGGCAAAATCTCTTAATGGTCTCAGTGGGAGTGTCAGGATCTGGTCTTCGAGCTAAAGAAAACATAAGCTGGAATCCTCCTTCCTGACATTGAAATATGGGTTGATAAGGGGCCATCTGGCCAGAGAGGGATGCTCTGTTGCCTGGGAATGGAATACAGCCATAAACTAAGATAAGGCGGAAGGAAGGAGGGGTGAAACAGGGGTGGGTAGTATACCAGTGCTTTGGCGGGAAAGCCTCAGATCTAACTTCGTCTCATCTGGGCAAGACTGAATAATAAATGTGTTTCCAAGGAATCTTCCTTGTGAGCGTGCTTTTGTTCTGAGATCTGCCAGGATCTGACAGGGAGAGGCTTGGGATGATCCTAGACATTTTCCTAACTGAGAAAAAGGACACAATGGTGCTCCCTCCCACATTCCATACTGCAAAACTGACTGGACCGCCCTTTGATACTGGCAATAGAGGGTATCCTCCACACACCCGAGGGCGCCAGAACAGTTTATAGAAATAGGATGCATCATGCTGTTAAAATTTCGGCTAGGATCACCCATAGAAAGGTCCATGCCTGGTGAGCTTCCGCTAAATCAGATCAGCCAAGACGGAGAACAAGCACTCTTGGTTGAAGGTGAAAGGGATACAAGTACCAGCAGATGCTCAAAATGTTCGAGCATAACACCATAGAAAAATACAAGACATTTTATGCAGTTCTGGCAGCTATTCAGGCTTCCCGTGCCTCCCCCTGATTGGCTGAGAAACTGTACTCACAGCTTTCATGGAATTATAGATTTGGAAGAGACCACAAGGGGGCAGCCAGTGCAACTCCCAGCCATGCAGGAATACAAAATCAAGGCACTCCTGTGTTTTAATAAGGCCAATTGGCTGATCAATAAAATCATTTTGTTTCATTTTGTTAAAGCACTCCTGGCAGATGGCCATCGAGCCTCAGTTTAAAAACTCCACCACACTCTGAGGCAACATGTTTCACTTCAAATAGCTCTCACCATCAGGAAGTTCTTCCTTATGTTTAGGTGGAATGTCTTTTCCTTCAATTTGAATCCATTCTTCCATGTCCTAGAACAGGGGTCCTCGAACTTTTTGAACAGAGGGCCAGATCATAGTCCCTCAAATTGTTGGAGGGCCGGATGATAATTTGAAAAAAAAAATGAATGAATTCCAATCTCACTGCACATATCTTATTTGTAGTGCAAAGAACACGTAAAACAATACAATAATTAAAATGAAGAACAATTTTAACAAATATAAACATAAGTATTTCAATGGGAAGTGTGGGGCTGCTTTTGGCTGATGAGATAGGATTGTTGTTGTTGTTGTTGTTGTTGTTGTGTGCTTTCAATTCATTTCAGACTTAGGTTGACCCTGAGCAAGGGCTGGGTAAATGACCTTGGAGGGCTTTATCTGGCCCTCAGGCCTTAGTTTGAGGACCCCTGTCCTAGTATCTGGAGCAGCAGAAAACAACATTGCTCCCTCCCCTTCTTCCCTCTTCTTCAACAGAGAAGAATGATGGAAGGACTCAAGAGAAAACAGCTAAGGAACTGATTAGCAAGTAGCTGATAATTTACATTTTAAGTCAGAGGCATTCAACTCAAATGGGTTGGAAAACAATTCTAAAGAGTAGGAGTAACTATGATATATTCAGCAATTCAGATAGGTTGTTTCGGTCCATCTACACTTTTGAATTTGTGTAGTTTGACACCACTGTGGCTAAATGTTATAGAATCATGGTAGCTGTAGTTGATTACCAGTAAATATATTCAGGATCACGTAAAAAATTCTGAGGAAGAGGGGTTGTGAGTGGAAATAGCTTAAATAACCATGATCTGCATAATGCTTCATTACTGATTGTCCTGATCGTCCCACCTGGAAACAATCTGCAGGGCTGCCTGGAATACACAACCTGTATACCGAATTCCCACCATAATTTGATCTGTTCTGTTTGATCCACTGATATATTGGGAGAGGCCCTGCAGTAGATTTTTGTACTGTGTGGTCAGGTGCATTTAGAGCTGGGGAGGGATGAGATCCCATCTCATTGAGGTTGAGATTTAGCTACTGCAAAAAGAGTGGGCTGAGGTCTGGTGCCCGGTGTGCAATGCTGACTTGAGAATCAGATTAAAACACAAACCGGGTTTCAAAGCACAAATCTAATTATTTCCCCAAATTTGGGGAAGGTAATTTAGCTAAAAAAGGTGAGCATTAAATTTATACTTTCTAGAAGTATCTTTCCAATCTCTATGTTGACCAAATGAGAAACTTCAGGTTTCTCATTCAGGAAACTCAAAGTGGTTTCCAACATTATAAAGGCAAAATTCAATGCCGTACATAATAATAATAATAATAATAATAATAATAATAATAATAATAATTTTATTTTTATACCCACCTCCATCTCCCCGAAGGGACTCAGGGCAGACATGCCCAACAAAACAGGTTAAAATAAGCATCGAAAAACAAGCAATATCAATACATACATGTGAAAACCAAAAGATAATAGCTAGACAATAACAATAACATATAGAAATGGTTCTAGACCAACTTACTTGTCCGAACATGTCTCCCCTTACGAACCATCGAGGACTCTTAAGATCGTCTGGGGAGGCCCTGCTCTTGGTCTCGCCTTCGTCTCAAGTACATTTGGTGGGGACGAGAGACAGGGCCTTCTCAGTGGTGGTTCCTCAGCTATGGAACACCCTCCCTAGGGAGATTTGATCTGCTCTCTCCCTCTTAACATTTCGGAGGCAAGTTAAAACATGGCTGTTTGAGCGAGTGTTTACAAATGCAGAGTAGCTAATATAGGAAATCGAACGATTTGACAATGGAACTGGACAATGCTTGATAATAAAGAGATGCTAATGATGTTGTTTTTATTGCTTTTGTGGTGTTTTATATTGTTTAATGTTTTAATCTGTATTATGTTTTTATATGTACTGATTTGTTGGCAACCGCCTTGAGTCGCCGATTGGCTGAGAAATACAAATACAGTAAATAAATAAATAAATATAAATTAACCTAGCGAAATTAAAATATTAATATAAAAGAACATTTAGACATAAAGCATAAAATTAAACATCAATAATATAATAACATA
Source organism: Anolis sagrei (assembly GCF_037176765.1). NCBI lineage: Eukaryota > Metazoa > Chordata > Lepidosauria > Squamata > Anolidae > Anolis > Anolis sagrei. Next base: position 141,502,652 of record NC_090021.1, on the reverse strand, counting down.
TATATTAAAACCCACCGATAACACAATTTCAAAACAGTTATTAAAATCACGCCATCCAAAATCAAGTCCATAGTTGTTCCATTTGTCTGCTCACTATTCCTTATTATCTTACTGTACTACAAGCTTTGTGTCCGAAAGCTTGGTCACATAACCACGTTTTTACATTGGACAGATATTCAAGTGACATCTAACTGAGTGGAATTCATATGTATTTCGTACATTCAAAATCTGTTACACAAGAAACAACTCTATATGTCTACTCTGAAGTATTATGTTCTTAGGTGCCAGATAGGTGAGTATAAGGCTGCAAGCTTAATAGTGCATGAAACTCTTTAGAAAACACGATTAGAGTTGAATCAAGGTGGCAGGCAGTATTGATGTGAAGAAGATGCTTTTGGTGTTGTTATTATTATTAAAACGAAAAATCAGGCTTCTGAGAAAGATATTCTAGGCGCATACTGGAAAAATATGTACATGGCAGCAACCTCTGAATGCATAGTTAGCTGGCTGTATTAGTGCCAGCAGCTTCATTTAGAAAACAGAACCAAAGCTCACACCCAATCAAAGCAGCTTGAATGTCAAATATTGAATATTAAATCCTTCAAGAAGCTGCTAGAAAATTATCATGACTCATGAGTATTTCTGAATGTGCAAACACAAGAAAATTGCACGTAGTAAACAGAAAAATATGAAAGTAATTGAAAAGATGGTTCTGCCTAAAACTACGCATCCATGTTTAACAAACTCATAGTGTCTGTCATCTTGAATACTTGGGGGGGGGGGTTGAGAGTTGTGCTGGGTAATTGAAGCAAATGGTGGTGGCAAAAGGTTAATTCTAGACTGGGGTGGACACCATCCAGTTCAGCATCTACTGCTGATGAATTTGTTTTTGTGGTATAGAAGGATGCCAGAGCAATCTCCAGATCCATAGATTTATTTATTTATTTATTTCGGTTACTTCTACCCCGCCCAGGGCGGCTTACAAAGGCACAGTTCGATGACTGCATCAACATAACAGTAGAATAAAAACAATATAGCAGCAATTAAACAATTAACAGTCAGTTTCTGCACTGCAACAATAAAACCAATAAAACCGATTTCACCTAATTAACGCTCAGCGTTCGCCATCTCATAGTCTAATTTCCAATTCCACTTTGTCAGTCCTGTCAGTCCTAGTCGTCCAATTGTCTTTATCTAGTTGTCAGATTGCCCGAAGGCCTGGTCCCACAACCACGTTTTTAATTTCCTCCTGAAGGAGAGGAGGGATGTTGATGACCTAATTTCCCCCGGGAGTGAGTTCCATAGGTGAGGGGCCACCACTGAGAAGGCCCTGCTCCTCATCCCCACCAACCTCACTTGTGATAGTGGTGGGGTCGAGGGCAGGGCCTCCCCAGATGATCTCAAACTCCAAGGTGGGACGTAGAGGGAGATGCGTTCGGACAGATACGCTGGACCGGAACCGTATAGGGTTTTGTAGGTCAAAACCAGCATCTTGAGTTGTGCTCGGAACTGAACTGGCAGCCAGTGGAACTGACACAGCAGGGGGGTGGTGTGCTCCCTGTATGACGCTCCGGTGAGCAATCTGGCTGCCGCTCGCTGGACCAGTTGAAGTTTCTGAACAGTCTTCAAGGGCAACCCCACATAGAGTGCGTTGCAGTAATCTATTCAGGATGTAACAAGAGATGTATTCAGGACAATTGAACTTTGTACATATGGACTACTGCTATTTTATAGCACCTTTTCTACTGTTTTGCCTTTTTCCCTTTACTAAATACACTGCTTTAGTTAGATACTGCTGGACTCTGGTATGCTGTTGGGTGGAAAAGGGTGACTTCAAGGCTAGAGTGCAACACAAGGCAGGAAAAGGTACCCTGTGGCACATTGCCTTTTAGTGTAGATCAGGGGTCCCCAAACTACGGCCCGTGGGCCACTTCCGGCCCGCCAAGGGCCCTGATCCGGCCCGCGGAGGAGGAGCGTCCCCCCCCCACAGTGCCCCTCCGTTGGCTAGCTCACACTGTCCATGGGGCCCGATGGACAGCGTGAGCCAGCCAAGGGAGGCTGATCCGCATGGTCTACTAGCGAGTAAAGCACCTCGCAAAGTGCTTTACTCACAAGTAGGCCGCGCGGGCCTGCTCCTCCCTTGGCAGGCTCATGCTGTCCATCGGGCCTAACGGACAGCATGAGCCAACCAAGGGAGGCTGCTCCACGTGGTCTACTTGCAAGTAGGCCGCGCGGGCCTGCTCCCCCCTTGGCAGGCTCATGCTATCCGTCAGGCCTGATGGACAGCGTGAGCCAGTCAAGGGAGGCCGCTCCGCGTGGTCTACTCGTGAGTAAAGCACCTCATGCGTTGCTTTACTCACAAGTAGGCCGCACGGGCCTGCTCCTCCCTTGGCAGGCTCACGCTATCCGTCAGGCCTGATGGACAGCGTGAGCCAGCCAAGGGACGCTGCCCCGGCGCTACATGCAGTCATGCTGGCCACATAACCTTGGAGGTGTCTATGGACAACGGCGGCTCTTCGACTTAGAAATGTAGATGAGCACCCCAGAGTCAGACACGACTGGACTTCATGTCAGAGGAAAACCTTTAACCAGGAAAATTGTGGAAGATCCAGGGTGGGAGAAAGAACTCTCCTCTGTTGGAGGTAGGTATGAATGTTTCAATTGGCCACCTTGATTGCCATTTCATAGCCTGACAGTTTTTAGGGCGAATCCTTTGTTGAGAGATGATTAGCTGGCCCTGATTGTTTCTTGTCTGGAGTTCCCCTGTGTTTGAGTGTTGTTCTTTATTTACAGTTATAATTTTAGAGTTTTTTAAATACTGGTAGCCAGATTTTTGGTCAGACTAGAAATAGGAAGATTTCCCATTCTCTGCTCCTGGAATTACTGCCTAGAGAGGGCTAGAAAGAACCCCCTCTAAGGGCCCTTCCACACAGCAAAATAAGATATGTGCAATGTGCAGAGGAATTTTTTAATTGATTTTTTTAAAAAAAAACTATAGTCCGGCCCTCCATTAGTTTGAGGGACAGTAAACTGGCCCCTGGTTTAAAAAGTTTGAGGACCCCTGGTGTAGATGCACATGGAAGAAAGTAAGAGATTCAGAGTGAGAAAGAGAGAGGTAAATGAACAACAGGAGAAATGAATGTTGTAATCCTGTACCCTATCCTGGCAGTCTTCCTTTGCATTTGTGAGACTTTCCTGGCCTCACCTTTTGCTCAGTGTGAGTGACTGAACCTTGAATTACAGGAGAAAAAAAACTATCTTTTTCCTGCTCACTGCATTTCAGTTTTGCTGATATTACCTAGGTTTAGCCTTTTGTTTGCCACTTGGCTATGCTGCAGTTATCTACATGTTAACCCCCTTTGTTGTTTAAGGGCCGCAAGTGCCGAGTTGAATGCACCTATAAGCCAGGGATAAAATTAAACCAGACCAGAGACCTAAACAAAAAAAATTGCAAGAGCAGAAGCATAGCCGAGGCAGTCTGGGTCAAAGCAGATGAGACAGTTTGAAAGTAATTGAAATCCAGGAAACAAGTTGAGGAAGCAGTGGAGCAAGAGCTATCAAATAATGACACAGGGAGATTTTATAGTGGTTATTTATAACAAAGGAAAGCCTTGGCTGTGCTAATTTATAATTGGATGTACAACAGCACAACTGACCCAATTAATTCAGCCTTGGTGGTTGGGGGCTCTTGTCTCAGTGGGACTATAAATCCTTTCCAGGTTTTAACCTAAGGGTTGCAAGAGTTCTCCTAGGTGCTCAACCCTTTTTCTAAATAGGTCCAGCACTTTGGGAACATCCTTTAAAGGTACCCCAGACCTGGAATTGATACACTTAGAATCTTAGAGTTGGAAGCGACCTCATGGGCCATCCAGTCCAACCCCCTGCCAAGAAACAGGAAAAGTGCATTCAAAGCACCCCCAACAGATGGCCATCCAGTCTCTGCTTAAAACCTTCCAAAGAAGGAGCCTCTACCACACTCTGGGGCAAGAGTTCCACTGCTGAACAGCTCTCACAGTCAGGGAGTTCTTCCTAATGTTCAGGTGGAATTTCCTTTCTTGTAGTTAGAAGCCATTGTTCTGCATCCTAGTCTCCAGGGCAGCAGAAAACTTTGATCTATTGTGTGCTGTCGGGGGTATTTGGTTACAATTTCATCCAGCTCCTTTGCCCATTGATTGCTGCCTTCTCCCAAAGTTGCCTTCATTGAGGTTTCTTGTTCCTATCTCTTTTATTGCTATTATGCTGTCCATTTTTTTGTTTTCCTGCCTCTTTTCTCTGTGTGTTTAGTTATTTTAACCTCATTTGTTCTCTTTCAGTGGGGTGGGTGTGAAATTGAGTTTTTGAAAATGTTTTAGATTAAAAAATGGCACAGTTCTCAAGTTCAAAACAGGGATAAGAGGTCTCCAAATGAATAAAACTGTGGATGAGAGTTTAAGTTTTCACTCCCGCAATATTAGTAATGTGATGCAAATTTAATGTCAGTTTACAGTTAAGTGTTCTAAACATTCAATTTGCATGGTATAATTAAGCATTTCTTTTTCTTTTTTGCTTTTTAATTTAAATGTAATATATTGTCACTTTTCAACTAATTCTCCTATCATCATTGGATGAGAAACAAATTGTCTCAAAGCCTGAAAGCTGGTTAAAGAACAGAAACAAGAGTATAGGAAGAAATGGTCAGTTCTTGCAACAGAAGCAAGTATACAGTAATATACTTAATTTTTCTGTACCAGAATTGGCTCTTTCAGTGATGGTAAGAAATGACATTATTTTAGGGATAAGAAGGTAAAGTGACCTAGCTTGTCAACAATAGCTTATTTGATTTTATCTTGGCGATTTCGCTTATTTGTAAAGTTAATCTATATGTTCAGTATTTTAACTTGTCGTTATTGTTTGATGTTTTTAGATTGTACTATTAGCATTGAATCCTTGCTGTGAGCCAGTCTGAGTCCCTCTACAGAGGTTAGAGAAGATTGGGATATAAAAGTTTTAAATGAATAATAAATAAATAATTTTTCAGCACAATTATACAAAAGGGTACAAAAAAAGAGCTCAAAATTACTTTCCTGCGATTGGGATAATTTATAATAGCTGGAACCTTGTTCATTATCATAGGCAATCACTCATAGCCGAGTGATTGCCTATGATGTGTCTGGTTTCCCAAGAGATTTGCAGGACTTTTTGGAGGCAACGTTGATGGAAGCATTCCAGAAGTTGAATGTGACATCTGTAGATGGTCTGCGTTTCGCAGGCGTGGAACAGAGTTGGGAAAACAATAGCTTTATAAACAAGCAACTTGGTCTCCCTACTCATGGCACCTTGTTAGTCCCAGACCAAGTAGACATGGTCTATCATCTTCAAAGTAAGCAGAGAGAGTGGTCAATGTCTAACTAAAGCAAGACAAAGGGCTGGCATAAAACTCCTTTAAAAAAGCACTCCTTATATTTCCTTGTATTGGATAATTTTTTCCAGAGCAATTTCTTAATTATTTTCTGAGGGCCATGGTAGCACAGTGGGTTAAACTGCTAGCTGTAGGAAAGTTGCTGAACAGAAGATGGGCAGTTCAAAGTTGCAAGTTAGGGTGAACTCCTGGCTGTCAGCCCTAGCTTCAGACTACCTAGCAGTTCGAAAGTATGCAATGCGAGTAGACCAACAGGTACTGCCTTGGCAGGAAGTTAAAAGGGCACCCCATGCAGATATGCAGACATGCTGGCAGCACAATTAGAGATGTCTATGGACAATAGTCTCCCCAGTATGAAAAAATTGAACAAGTGCACCTCCCCATGGCCAGAGTTGAATATCATCTCCAGATTGCAGAGATGAAAGAAAGGGGAAGGTCTTTACCTTTGTCTGTGTTGTATGTCATTGTTCATTGTGTGTAAAAGGCATTGGATGTTTGCCTCATATGTGCTCTGTGTACCTCTGGGGAGATAAAGCAGAGGGAACTAGAGAGTGTGTGGCGTTCAGATCCGAGTGAGCCAAATCGAACACGGTTTGTGTCCTTTTTAAGGGCATATGCCGCGGCAATAAAAGCCGCAAAGAAGGCCTTCTTTGCGGCCACTATTGCGTCTGCAAAGAACCGTCCGGCTGAGCTGTTCCGAATTGTCAGAGGCCTTTTAAATCCCACCACTCAAGGTGGGAACCCTGACGATTCGACTTCTCGCTGTGATGCTTTTGCTCAGTTCTTTACAGACAAAGTCGCTTTGATCCGTTCTGGTCTGGATACCATGTTAATGGCAGTCTCTGAGGATGTAACACGAGCACCTGCTTGTCCAGTTTTGATGGATTCATTTCAATTGGTGAAACCCGAGGATGTGGACAAGATACTTGGAGGAATGAGGCCAACCACATGCATCCTGGACCCCTGCCCATCCTGGCTTCTAAAGGAGGCCAGAAGGGGATTGGCTGAGTGGGTTAAGGTGGTGGTTAATGCTTCCCTTCGGGAAGGCAAGTTTCCAGCGAGCTTAAAACAAGCTATAATAAAACCGCTGTTGAAGAAACCATCACTGGACCCCACTAAATTCGACAACTATCGGCCAGTTTCCAATCTCCCCTTCTTGGGCAAAGTCTTGGAACGTGTGGTGGCCTCACAACTCCAGGTATTCTTGGTAGACACGGATTATCTAGACCCGGCACAGTCTGGCTTTAGGCCGGGACATGGTACCGAGACAGCCTTGGTCGCCTTAGTGGATGATCTGCGCCGGGAGCTCGACAGGGGGAGTGTGTCCCTGTTGGTGCTGCTCGACCTCTCAGCGGCCTTCGATACCGTCGACCATGGTATCCTTCTGGGACGCCTCGCAGGGATGGGTCTTGGAGGTACTGTTTTGCAGTGGCTCCGGTCATTCCTGTAGGGTCGATCTCAGAAGGTGTTGTTGGGGGACACCTGTTCAACCCCACAACCATTGTCTTGTGGGGTTCCTCAGGGCTCAATATTGTCTCCCATGTTGTTTAACATCTACATGAAGCCGCTGGGGGAGATCATCCGGAGTTTCGGGGTACGGTGTCATCTGTACGCGGATGATGTCCAACTCTGTCACTCCTTTCCACCTGCTACTAAGGAGGCTGTCAAGGTCCTGAACCGGTGCCTGGCCGCTGTGACGGTCTGGATGAGGGCGAACAAATTGAAATTGAATCCAGACAAGACAGAGGTACTCCTGGTCAGTCGCAAGGCCGAACAGGGCATAGGGTTACAGCCTGTGTTGGATGGGGCCACACTCCCCCTGAAGATGCAGGTTCGCAGCTTGGGTGTGATCCTGGACTCATCGCTGAGCCTGGAACCCCAGGTTTCGGCGATGACCAGGGGAGCATTTGCACAGCTAAAGCTTGTGCGCCAGCTGCGCCCATACCTTGGGAAGTCTGACTTGGCCACGGTAGTCCACGCTTTGGTTACATCCCGTTTAGACTACTGCAACGCTCTCTACGTGGGGTTGCCTTTGAAGACAGCTCGGAAGCTCCAACTAGTCCAACGCTCGGCAGCCATGATTTTAACAGGAGCGGAGCGCAGGGAGCATACAACCCCCCTGTTGCGCCAACTCCACTGGCTACCAATCTGCTACCGGGCTGAATTCAAAGTGCTGGCGTTGGCCTTTAAAGCCCTAAACGGTTCCGGCCCAAGCTACCTATCTGACTGCATCTCTGCCTATGAACCCACCAGGAGTTTGAGATCTTCCGGGGAGACCCTGCTCTCGATCCCGCCTGCTTCTCAAGCTCGGCTGGTGGGGACGAGAGATAGGGCCTTTTCTGTGGTGGCCCCCCGGCTTTGGAACACCCTCCCCATAGAGGTACGATCAGCCCCTTCGCTGATGGTGTTTCGGAAAAGATTGAAGACATGGATGTTTAAACAAGCATTCGGTTAATCCGTTGTAACGAATTGTGATGACTAAGGATTGGTTATACACGGACGATGAATTTTGGATTACGATTCCAGTTATGAGATGCATAGGATTGTTATTGGTGGCCCAATAATTTGTACTGTATATGTGTTTTATGCTTTTAACTGAATATTGTTTTTTAAATGTTGTAAACCGCAATGAGTCGCCGATTTAGGCTGAGATATTAGCGGTATACAAGTGCATAAATAAATAAATAAATAAAGATTATTATTATTATTATTATTATTATTATTATTATTCATTTCCTACCATTACTTATGGAGCCCCTGGTGGCGCAGTGGGTTAAACACCTGTGCTGGCAGGACTGAAGACCGACAGGTCACAGGTTCGAATCCGGGGAGAGGTGGATGAGCTCCCTCTATCAGCTCCAGCTCATCATGTGGGGACATGAGAGAAGCCTCCCACAAGGATGATAAAACATCAAATCATCCGGGCGTCCCCTGGGCAACGTCCTTGCAGACGGCCAATTCTCTCACACCAGAAGCGACTTGCAGCTTCTCTGGTTGCTCCTGACACGACAATAGATACCATTCCTTATTATTGAATAACTCTCACACCTCACCAGTGGTCACACAGGCCAGACATGAAGGGAAATCGAACCCAATCTTATCTTCTAGGCCATGAGTTCTCTTCCTGAAAATAACACTTTAGAAACAGTCAGCAAAAACAGCCTAAGTTCCATTGAACTCAGTAGGATTTCCTTGCTATATAAAATATCCCTCGAACTGGGATGTAATATTACTGTAAGAGAAGTTGACAATTATGAGGGAAGACATGAAAGTACTCGTGAACCTGTTTCTCCTGCCATTCATTTGCCCAAGAGAAACGCCTTTGCTGGAAAAACAAGACTCCCCTCCTCTCCTAGTTTAATTTTGTATCACCGAGAATTCATTTTGTTCTCCCTTTTGTATGAGTTTATATTTGCCCATCTGTAACACTTTGATAAGGCTTTTAACAATCCTTCTGTTCTGGTCCTTTTCTCTCCTCTCTCGTTTATTACTTTATAAGAAGATTGGTTTCCACAAATGAACAATTTTTAAAGACATCTAAGTTTGTAACATCTGAAACTTTCAAACTACTCCAAGCCGGGAAATAAAATTGACATCTGAAGTCACAGAAGTAATTTTAATGTGGCATTTAAGGCTGAAAGCTGCCGTTTCACAGGCAGCAAAGGAACGCTTAAACGTTTGGAAGTTAAGGGGCTCACTGGGTTTTGAGGAACAGAAATAAAACATCCAGAGAGGCTGTAGATAAAAGATTTGTCTGTCTTTTAAAGAAAATTTCCAAACTAGAGAACTGAGTGGTCAGGTGCACTTTACAGTGTCCAGCATTTTAGCTCTGTCCTTGCCTTAAGGGATAGACACCTGGGTGCTGCATGGAGACCCCCAGTTTTTCCTCTTGTCTGTCGGCCATTTCTTCGTCTTGGAATGTGTGCCCATAGCCTTTCTTACAGCCCAATTTTACCTTTTGCCCTCAGGCATGATGGGTGACACTGTCCAGTGCTACTATTACAACAAGATTCAACTGCCAGTGCATTTGACTTACGTGCGTGAAAGGGAAACCACCATTTGTCCTTTGCCCCAGGCAGCAAAATGCTTGCAGAAGCCTTCTGCTATCCCAACACAGAGACCCAGCAGAAATTGAATTAGAACTTTTCCAAAGTGGTTAAATGATTCTTTGTATGCATTTCCCAAGCACTTCGGAGCACACCACGGAAGATATTTAAATAGCATTTGTTTTGCACGGTTTTTCTTCTTGATAAATATTAATATTTCTTGGTTGCTTTCCCACTCCTGGGTCTTCGGAATGATTCACAATGTTACATATGGAAGCTATCCCAATTTGAACTCAACAGGATTTATTTCTAAGGATGCATCCCACAGATTCAGGACTCCGTTTTCATGTGCTTCAGAAATTGAGCCCACGGGAGACCCAAGGAGGCCATCACATGACATAAGGGCACTTCTGGTGCGACTCCGTAGGGTTCTGTTTCCACAGTGAATGGAAACAAAGCCCTATCTTCAGGAGTCTGGTGTTACCCAGCTTCAGATGGGAGAAAGCAGCAAAAGGTCAGGGAAAGATGGATCCCCCCCCCCCGCATGCGCAGAAAGGACATGGGATGGCTGGCCACCCCAGAAGATGAGGAAAGATGGGAGGAAAAAGGGTAAGACATTCTCTCTGCTTTCCCCCACTTTCCTCCCCTGTTAGTAGGATGAAATACTAAGTGTATGTTCATAGAAGTGTACACCGAAATACAACACTGCCTGAGCTCTGTGAGTGCAGCGTTTTTCCAAATGAAGCAGAGAGTGTTTGAGAATCCGGACATCTTTAGGGATACCAAGGTGCTTGTTTATAAAGCTATTGCCCTCTCAACCCTGCTATACACCTGCGAAACGTGGACTGTCTACTGATGTCACATGCAACTCCTGGAATGATTCCATCAGCACTGCCTCCAGAAAATCCTGCAAATCTCTTGGATAGACAAGCGAACAAATGTCAGCATGCTGGAAGAAGCAAAGACCACCAGCATTGAAGTGATGGTCCTCCGCCATCAACTCCACTGGACCGGCCACGTTGTCCGGATGCCCAACCACTGTCTCCCAAAGCAGTTGCTCTACTCTGAATTTAAGAATGGAAAACAGAATGTTGGCGGACAGGAAAAGAGATTTAAAAATGGGCTCAAAGCCAACCTTAAAAACTCTGGCATAGACACTAAGAACTGGGAAGCCCTGGCCTTGAGCACTCCAACTGGAGGTCAACTGTGACCAGCAGTGCTGTAGAATTTAAAGAGGCACGAATGGAGGAAACGTGCTAAGAGGAAGGCATGCCAAGCCAATCCAACCAAGACTGCCTTCCACCTGGAAATCACTGCGGGAGAAGATGCAGATCAAGAATAGGGCTCCACAGTCACCTACGGACCCACCACCAGTACACTGACCCAGGAAGACTATCCTACTTGGACAATGAGGGATCGCCTAAGTAAGTAAGAAGTTTACATATGCCCTTATCAAATTAGTCACCGAAATGAGGGATAACTGAGGCAAATCTGTCACCCCATGCCCCACTCTCTCGCAGTGGTTTCCCCCATCACAATGTGGGGGGAGTGTCACCTGGGCAGCATAGGAAGCCCCCCATGTTGAGAGGGAAGTGTCAAATGATGCTTCCACTCCGTCTTCATGTGCTTCAGACATGGAGCCCAGTTGGAGGGTGGACCTCCACAGAAAGTTCCTCAACATTGTGTGGTGGGTGGTGTTCCCATCCCTCCTCCTGCTGGAATGGAAGCATCATAAGATGCCTCCAGAGCTAAATGTGATGAGGTGACTGATGTGGTTTACTCAAGTCTATTTTGTTTTGTACTAACCCAGCTATCTCAGTGATCCAAAAATCACAGTTTGACCCCATGGTTTATGGTTTATTAACTCTCTTTTGTTCAAACCAGGCATGGACAAACTTCAACTCTCCGGGTGTTTTGGATTTCAACTCCCAGAAATCCCAGCTGTTAGGAAGTGTGGCAATTGAAGTCCAAAATACCTGGAGGGCCAAAGTTTGCCCATGCCTGATTTAAACCATGATTTGCTATAACATTCAAACTCGCACCTATTACTTAGAAACAATTCCTGGAATGAGGAGAAAAATTGACATGGTAAGATAAGTAATTGTTTGTCAACTGTACAATTTGTGATATCCGCAACAAATCATGGTTGAAAGAAACCATGCCTTATCATAACATGAATGCAATCAATATCTTGGAGTGTCTCTTGAATAAAATATAAAGATTCAACAGAAAATCTGATTAGTTAAGACCAAACAGTTTGCACAAATCGAGAATTCTGACGGCACGCAGGAAAAACTTTCATCATGAAGGCCAATCCTGCAGGGAGAAGAAAGGACGCAAAGGCTTCTACCGCACACCAAACAGAAAGCCAGAAGGTGGCTGCTGATAAATCATGGGAACTGATTACATTTATAAGTAAAGCACAATTTTGATAAACTGACAGGCAACAACCCCCCCCCCCCATGTTTTATGGGAGATTTTAGTAGAATAATCTCTGTCAGGAATAAGAAATGAGCATCCTTTAGCATTTTTTTAATATCATGGAAATCGGCTCGCAGAGTCACCGTGAGGCTGCATTAGCATTGTTTTCAACTTTGGGGTGCAGCTGGCTGCTCTCTTTCTCAGTCCACTACACTCTTAAATGGATGGAAGAATCCCTTAATGTTGATCCTACAGACATTGAAAAATGAGGTTTACAGTTTACCCTTTACAGATCATTTAAATGCCATAGCTTTGAAATATGAATGAGGAACTTGAGAAATTGCTAGATTTGGAAACTGTCCCCAAAATAGTTGTTTTGAAATTGCAGTTATTTTTCAAAAAAATAAAAAATAAAAATTACTCTCCATCTTAAACCACAAAGAGCTTTGACAGAGTTTACCGCATCTTCTCCTAATAACATGTGATGTTTTCATTGTACTTTTATATAAGTGTACATTTTTATTCCGAATGATGCCAACCACCAGTCATAGCTGAATAGAGAATAAATCACACCTTTTCTCAACCCCCCCCCCCCCCCCGTAGTTTTCTCAGACTAATTTCTGTGGCAGAAAGTGACTGCAATCCTTTGTTCCATGATGAAAGAATTATAGTAAAGGTAAAGATTTTCCACTGACATTAAGTCCAGTAAGTAACTGGACTCTTGGGGTTGGTGCTCATCTCCATTTCTATGCCACAGACACCTCCAAGGTCATGTGGCCACCATGACTGCATGGAGCGCTGTTACCTTCCCGCCAGAGCGGTACCTATTAATCCACTCACATTTGCATGTTTTCGAACTGCTAGGTTAGCCAAAGCTGGGGCTGACCGTGGAAGCTCATTATATGTAGGAATTAATCCCTTTTGACTAAAAGCTTGGAACTAATATTAATAGAAACATCGTACTTTGGTACACAGGCTTTTATTCTTCCATTTCTCCTCACTCCCATTCTGACACACACAGACACCTTTCTGATGGTATGCATTTTGGGGTTTCCAAAGTCCAAATAGCCATCATTAGCCTCCAAGCCATTGTTCTACTGAAAACAGGTAAGATATTTCCCAAACTCTTTGGGGAATAATTTGATATTTTCTGCTTCAAGATCAGGGCTGGCTCAAGGTTTTGTGTAGACCGTTCACAAACAAACAAGGGTAGTGTTTTATCTAGGCAAAGGCCACAAGAGGGCACTAGAGAGAGAAGGATAGTCCTTTTTACAGTGGAAGTTGAAGGAGGAAAATAATTTTCCCCATTTTCACTGGTTATTACCCCTTCCCATGTCATAATTTTTTCCCCACAATGGAAACATGGGTGGAGGAAATAACAGGAAAAGAGAGGGAAATGGTTTTCCTCCTTCAATCCATTCTCGAGTCCATCCGGACAGCAAAGAGGAGGGTGGCCGGACGCTATTCTCTGAAAACCCGGAAATAATCTCAACAAAAGGCAAAAAACACGAGATTTCCAGGTGAGGGAATATCACGGTTTTTAGCCGAATACACGGATCTTCGCATGTCTGCAATCAGAAATCACTGGATTTTTTTTATCTTGGTTTGTTCCTGGGTTTTCAATGCTTGTTCCTGATTGGTCAGTTCCTAAAAAGAAGGTGACACTTGAGCAAAAGGCAAAAACTTTGTCCCGGGAAGAGAAACTTCATTCTTCATCTATTTAATGAAATTTGTGGCAAAAAACCAAAGTTCCTGGGCTGCATCAAATACTTTCACAGTAATTAGTACACAATAAAAACAGGAACAGATACCTTCAAACCAGGAACAGAATGTCATCATTACTATAATTACTCAGACCTTGTTGTATGGCCATCTGTGCAGACATCATGGTGTACTTGTGCCATGGAACAACAGGATGCTGTTGTTGGGTTATACATGTTGGTTCCTCATTGGGTGTATGCTGATAACATGTGTACAATTTATGGCAAAAACTTACTACTGGCTGTTGGGACATGTATGTGCTGGAAAGGAATGTAATTCTGAGAGCCGAGGTCATGCATGTGGCTAATAGGAAAAGCTATGTGTAACCCGTTAGACCAGGCTCGAAGACCCACTCTTCAGCATAGCCTTTGGGACCACCAGATTGCAGCCTAAGAATGAATGCTAAGATTCTCTTCCTTCCTTCATCCTCTCTATGAGAAATAATTAAATGTTTGTCTATTTTTTCTTTCAGTCACCATACATTTGGGGCAGAGGCTAGCACAGCAGGTTAACTGTCATCTATTACATATCTTGTTGACTGGAAGGTTGGCAGGTCAAGCCGTGGGTTGGGTTGAGCTCCCGCCATCAGCCCTAGCTTCTGTTTACCTAGCAGTTCAAAAACAGCAATGTGAGAAGATAAATAGGTACTGCTTTAGCAGAGAGATAAAATGAATGCTGAAAATATGCTGGCAAAAATTCGATCAGGAAGGTGTCCATGGATTATAGCTTCCTTGTAGTGGAAAATGGAACAACAGTCCCTCCCATGTCCGAGTCAAGCACAGCCTCCAGATGTTGGAGATGAACAAAAGTGGTAAGCCTTGCCTCTATATACTGTCTGTCTTTGTTGTTAATTATGTAATGACATTGAATGTTTGCCGTGTATGTTTCTGTAATCCGCTCTGAGTCCCCTCAGGGAGATAAGAGTGGAATATAAATAAAGTATAATATTATTATCTTCCCAACATACTAACACATACATTGTAGAAAAGGTCACACTTCCAAGCAACCATAAAGAGGACAATTTGCAACCATGGCTCTTATACAGGATGTGATTGTGCAAATGTCAAAGATGTTCTTTGAGCAATTGTTGAAAATGTGATGGAGACAACAGCTCACTTCTCAGAGCTGGTGTCACTTTGTGCAACTGCTCTTCCATCTTCCATCTTGTATGCGAATGCATTAAAAAAACAACTATAGCAGTAGCAACATCATGTAAAAGGAGCAATAGCAGCAGCTCAGTATTTATTTATTTATTTACATTATTTCTATTCCACCCACTTCAGCTTGAAGGCGACTCAGGGCGGTATATGTGTTAATTTATATATTTACTTACTTATTTTTAAAAAATCACATGATCTGCTTTCTCCACCTACAGGAATACATTAGAAGATGATTATGGCAGCTACTACTTTCCTCTTCCTCCTCCTCCTCCTCTGCCGCCTCCTCCTCCTCTTCTTCTTCCCCTTCTTCTTCCCCTTCTTCTTCCCCTTCTTCTTCTTCTTCTTCTTCTTCTTCTTCTTCTTCTTCTTCTTCTTCTTCCTCCTCCTCCTCCTCTTCCTTATCCTCCTCCTCCTCCTCCTCCTCCTTCTTCTTGAGAAAACAGCCACTTAGCTATTCAGGTTGCCCCAAGAGGAAGGCTGCTCCCCATCTGTTATCTACCGAAGTGATATTGTGCTGTTGTCACTCTCAGGAATATTTCACAATGACTAAAATGATATCATGGCACACATTTTCAAGGATTGTGCAGAAAGGCTCTAAGAGATAACAGGAGCGAAAGCAGTTTAACTTTAAAAGAGACTGACAGTTTGCAGAATATCTCTTCCACTGAAAGTCAACATATTCCCATGGGCTGTTCTTAAAGTGCTTTTGCCTTAGTATACGGCTGTGTGGAAAATGCATGCCAATGCAGCACTAGAAATTAATTCCCAGACTTCCATCTCTGAACCAAATGTGGTGGCTTCTTCTCTCTTTCCTTGAGCAGGCTGTGGTTCTTTCCTCCTGCCATAATGAGGAACAAAACATAGAAGATCTATTTGTAATATAGAGTTACATCAGCACAATTATAGCCACTCTCCAGGGATGCAAAGAGACAACAAAATATGGAAAGACAATGAATAGCAAATGATGGAAAGGGAGGACCAGATGGTCTTCCTAAAATATCTCAAAGAGGCCAGGAACTATAGACGGCAGAGAAAATGGGGAATTGGGTATGATTGGCATCATCTCAAGAACATTTAAAGATAATGCATATTACAGATACCATCTATTTTTTTTTCAAATGGAAAAAAAATTCCAGTGAGGGTAGGTGAAAGCCAAAGTGATATAGATGGTAGGGTAGAGGCTTGGAGTGGGTTCCAGGATGTGCTTGGAACCAAGGATCTCCATGGATGACGGCAGGCTTATTCTTTCCTTGCAACCTGACTTTCCTCCTAGTAGCATTGAAAGAAGAAGAACTACACAGCCTTCCCCAAGGTTCACTGGAGAAAAGGTAGGCTATAAGCTGAACAAAGGAAAGAAGGAAGCATTGTGTGGTGTGACAGTTTAATGTCATTTTAAATTGTGTCTAAAAGTACTGCATAGTAGCACACCAACAGTGAAGCAGAATGTTGCCTACTGTGACTGAAACAGTGCAAAAGACTCAGAATGCACAAAGAATGCAAAAAAATTCAGGGCAGCACTATTCTCAATTCCAGCCCTGACTTCAGCGAAGCTTTTACACTCAGGTCTTGACCAAAACTTTTTTCTATGAGGGACAGAACAGCAAATGGAACCCGTCAAGGTGTGTTGTAGTATCTAAGGCGACCCAAATCATTTTGTCATAGTAAATTATAAAATCCCACAAAAAAATGCTCCCTAGAAGTAAACGTACACTCAGAACAAAATAAATAGTTAAGAACGCACTGTTCTGTCATGCCACCGAAAATCGATTACCTGGGGTGAGTGTTTCACTCTGTCTGAATATAGGGCTGGCTCTGTATAAAAAACTATCTATTTGTTTATGATATTTCTATATTGCCTACCAGGACAGAAAGGCTCTCAATGTGATGAACAAATGAAAGTAATTAAAAAGTACAGAGTTTAAGTATTTTAAAAACACATTTTAAAAAACCTTTTACATTTCTACATAGTCCAAAAATAATGCCAAGACACAATTCTGAAACAGATAAAAATAAATAAATAGAAATAATTAACTTTATTCTTATACCCTTATATATTTTGGGAAAGATGACTGTGCTGGTACAGCTGTACCAGGAGCTCCAATTTTGTTTGCTTTGCGTTAAATGTTTGTTTGCTATCCCAGGCGTGGGATTTTGCAGCAGGGTGGCTTCTTGCTATAGTTTGCAATCATAGGGCAAGCCACCTGTCAATTATCGTTAGGTTCCCTGGTCCCGCCCCTTTTTGAGTTTTGGAGGGAATAGGAGCCTTTTTGAGTCAGTTCTCACAGAGAAGCCTTTTGCACAGGACATAAAACGAAGTAGCTCCTGTAGAAAGCTTCATCTTCTACGGCTTGGCCGGGGAGATATACAGCCTACAGCTTGGCCAGGGTTATACAGCCCACGGCTTGGCCGGGAGACATACAGCCACAGCTTGGCTGAGGGACTTCAGCCGGCCATCACAGCAACCTGAACTCCTTCTTTTTCCCTGGAAGCTTACAAAGCTCTGCTTGGCAAGGGTCGCTCGCGGAAGCCAGACGCAGTTGGTACCGGGTGCAGGGGCTCCACGCCAACAGAGGCAAGTACAGACTGCCCAGATTAGTTGATTACAGTTAAGAAGATAGTGCCTGTTCCCAGTGAACAAGATTGCAAAAGCCAATAGACTGTTAAGAAAGCTTGAAAGTACCTGTTTGTTTTCATCAATAAAGAACTTTGTTGGATTTACTTTAAGCATTCTAAAGACTCTGTTTGGGGGAATCTAAGGGCCTTTAATCTGAGGCAGCCCCGGCGTCCCGTTGGGCACACAGAATTTATGTCCTGTCTACAGTCATGTGCACAGGCCCAGCGTGCAATAGATCACTTCCTATCTTCTAACTTTTTCCTTTTCAAATTCACAAAATAAAAATTTCATGGTCCTACTATTCTAGCATAATGCTTAAATAACTGCTGGTGATCATGCTGTAGCCTTTATTAGCAACCACCCCAACAAATGAAGGTTGGTGAGCTCCTGCAATGATGCATACATAAATGCACATGTCTTCTGGAAATATAGATAATATATTTGCATTATCTTGCTGAATTCCAAAGGGAACTATGAAAGGTATTGATTTTGCTACTTCTCATGCTTATATCATTCGCTCTTCAGTGAGATATTCTTGAGATATTTTTTTCTTTTTCTGAAATACAATATGCAAGGGTTGTAAAATGACATCTATGATCTGAAGAAGTGACTCAAAAGAGGAACCTGATTCATAACGAAGGATCACAGAAGAACCAGGGAGGTGAAGAAGAGGGCCCTATTTTACTTTGGAAGCAAGGTAAGTGCAGGTGGGAGAAGCTTTTAAGGAGAGCAGTCAGTTGCTCTAGGGTCACTTGGCATCCATTCATGGCTTTGTATCTTCAAAATTGTACCTCTGTGAGCAGAATAAAGGGAGCCCTGGTGTGGCAGCATGATGGCAGCCTTACAAGTCAAAGAAAAGCAAGCCTTCAAGGATAAATGAGCTGCCCTTGAAGACAAATTGAAACAGCTGGAGCTGGTCACATAAGAACATGGCAGCCCCATCTGTTTCCAACAAATTCTTCGACAGAAATAGAAAATGAATTAATGTAAATATTTCTGGAAGAGTTGAGCTGTTTTGCAGAGCAAGCATCATTACTACTAAAGAGCTAGCTGAAAGCGCGGGGAAAGGTATAATGTTCTGGGAAATTATGGACATTTTTTTCAAGACTACCTTTTAGCAGTTCCTGTTGTACAACAGTTCATAATTACAGTTTAAAGTAAGTAACAAGAAAAAAAATGATGTGTGACAGTAATTCGGTGCAATGTTTTAAAACAATCTGAAATATGTTTAGTTTAAAGAGGGGAGTGGGGTGGCAATCATAATACATCCCTCATTCACATGCTGAAGTAAGGGGCAGTAGGATCATTACCACCAGCCATTCTCTCCCATGCCATTTCTAGCCACACTCCTTTTGCCCCTATGTTTGGTATCTGAGTGAAAGAGCCACAGCTGTGAATAGATGTAATGGAAATTGCAGGGCAATCACTGGTTCAAACCCTTCTGTCACATACTGCATATTCTAATTATGCTTCCTAAAATGATAAAGGGTCTGGAGAACAAGCCCTGTGAGGAGCGGCTTAAGGAGCTGGGCATGTTTAGCCTGAAGAAGAGAAGTCTGAGAGGGGATATGATAGCCATGTATAAATATGTGAGAGGAAGCCACAGGGAGGAGGGAGCAAGCTTGTTTTCTGCTTCCCTGGAGACTAGGACGTGGAACAATGGCTTCAAACTACAAGAGAGGAGATTCCATCTGAACATTAGGAAGAACTTCCTGACTGTGAGAGCCGTTCAGCAGTGGAACTCTCTGCCCCGGAGCGTGGTGGAGGCTCCTTCTTTGGAAGCTTTTAAACAGAAGCTGGATGGCCATCTGTCAGGGGTGATTTGAATGCAATATTCCTGCTTCTTGGCAGGGGGTTGGACTGGATGGCCCATGAGGTCTCTTCCAACTCTTTGATTCTATGATTCCTCATACTTACCATCCTTCCCGGTCCTTAGATTAACCAACAGTAGTAATGGGTACTAGGCTTGTGCAATCTGGGAAAACCTTGACCCATTTAAGCTGTTTCTACTCTAGAGGAGAGGCACTCAGGTACAGGCAGGCATGCGCTTTAAGGAGACTTCTTACCTGTTTCTACTCTAGAAGAGAGGTGCTTGGCTGCAGGCAGGCACTCATGCTTTCTCTCTTGGGCCTGCACACCACACACACTCTTTCCAAGGCAAGCTCTGTTTCTACTCTAGAGGAGAGGTGCTCAACTGCAAGCAGGCACCCACACTTTCTCTCCTGGGCCTGCACGCCACATGCACTTTTTCCAAGGCAAGGAGGCAAGTTCTGTTTCTTACTCTAGAGGACAGGAACTCGGTTGTAGGCAGGCATCCGTGCTTTCTGTCCTGGGCCTGCATGCCACATGCATTCTTACCAAGGCAAGGATGCCTGCCTCTTACTCTAGAGAAGAGGTGCTTGGCTGCAGGCAGGTGCCCATGCTTTCTTTCCTGGGCTTGCATGCTGCAAGCACTCTTTCCAAGGCAAGGAGGCAAGTTCTGTTTCTTACTCTAGAGGAGAGGCACTCAGCTGTAGGCAGGTATCCGTGTTTTCTGTCCTGGGCCTGCAAGCCACATACATTCTTACCAAGGCAAGGATGCCTGCCTCTTACTCTAGAGGAGAGGCACTCAGCTGCAGGCGGTTACACATGCTTTCTTTCCCAGGCCTGCATGCCACACACACTCTTTCCAAGGCAAGGAGGCAAGTTCTCTGTTTCTTACGCTAGAGAAGAGATGCTCAGCTGCAAGTATTCACACACGCTTTCTCTCCCAGGCTTCACCATGCCAGCAGCAATGCATGCAAACTTTCCAATAGGCCTGGGTAACAACGGAAAAATTTGTTTCTAAAATCGATTTGTATTTGGGGGGTTTTTTTGTTTCGATATTTAAAATAATTACAAAATTTTCCTTTTAAAAAGTTCGATATTTACGAAATTTCGTAAATGGTAAAAAATTAACGAATCGATTTCCGAAACAATAACGAATCGATTCGTTAATGGCGGACGCGACCGCGAAATATGCTAAAAAAACCTCCAAAACCTTCTGAAGCTTCCCTCTCCCTCTGTTGTTGACTGTTGGTGTGATATTATAATTTTTTTTCACTAATTAAACCATAAAACTGGCCCAGACATGCGGAAATAATAACGAAACGACCTCAAAACAATAACGAAACGAATACAATATCGAAATACGAAGCATTTACAAAACATTTTTGAAAATTCGTTTTTTTTAATAATTGCTCCAGAATGGTTCGTTATCGTTTTGTAATTGAAAAAATTAACGAATTATTAACGAATTACGAATTAACGAAACGAAACCGCCCAGCCCTACTTTCCAAGGCATTTTAAGAAGGCTTCCCACTTCCAGGTAAGGAAGAGTGATGACGTCTTGGAAGAGGAGAGTAGTTTTCAGGGAGTGAGGGTTTTCTTTTTGTTTGGGGATTAATAAAAAAGATCAAACTATGATGCCAAAAAGCAGAGGAGGAGCCAAGTTGCTTTCGTGTTGAGTGGGTTTTTGTACCAGGAGGGTTCTTGTCATCACGGGCTCCCGAAGATACCGAAGATACCGAAAGAAACTGAGGAAACAGAAGAAATTAATTCCGCACACAAGTCTAGTGGGCACCAACAATGCCATTGTATGCAATGAGTAAGTTTAATATCCCAATTGAAACTTGTGCTTATCATTTTGGCTTTGGAAGCTTCTCATAAAATGGAGCCACAGTAAAACAGCCAGGATGAGAGAACCAGTTGACAGTATTTCATCTTGACATCACAAAAGGCATATCAGAAAATCAGCACCTCTAATTATGGTGTTGGGTCCATGCTATTTCCAGGCTGCAGGTGGATGTTCACATGACTGATCACATCTCCACATATTCCATGGCAAAGCCTGCCTGGAAACTTTCTCCTTGACATGCACATTTTCTTTCTGAAGGGAAGTGTATTGAGGTGGAGTCTCATGTGCTCTTTGAAGTTTGACAACATCTGTGAAAAAAATAAGAGTTTAGAGGTATATTGACCAAAGACAGGCCTTTGTCAAGTCATTATTCCATGAACCCCCATTCATTCCCAACATTAAATCAAGTTCATGCTCGTTCTGTTAAAAAAATCAATTTGTTTGGTTTCAAAAGAGATTTCTGTATGGATTGTTTGCACTTAACCATCCACTGACTAAAGCATGTCTGCATGCAATTTATATGCATGGTTATAAGATCATTATGGGCATTTATCAGGTGTGTTTTTCAAAAGGCCTGACAATACCTGAACATAAAAGAGCATTTGGTCCACCTCCGTTCTGAAAAATCTGCCTTCGCCCCAACAGAATAAATCCCTAGGGATGGAAACTTAGTTGAAATGCATATGAAAATGAGTTAATGCACAAACCACAACTCATTCTGTGCAAGCAAACATGATATGAGGTAGTTCCCTGCTCAGTAAAATAATATCTTCTTATATTACAAGACACCATTGCTGGCCTGCTTCTTTTATTTAGTGCATGGGAACTGATTTATGTTTCCAGCCCTGACCAAAAGACCTGCTGCTTATGAGCGCCAACATTGCTGTACTTAACCATCAAAACAAGAGGAACGTTGGATGGGTTTCTGCCACTAATGAAGGCAGTTTTCAGTGCCAGGTTTGTCAGGTATGATTTTATTTGCTTTCCCCCTGATTGACCAGCGTCTCCCCTCCCCTGCACCATAACCTGGCTTGCACAGGCATAATTTCAGCAACATCAAATGGAATGAGCCCAGTGTACCTCATAAAGACCAACGTTTTCCACAATGTATACAGTCACCAATGTGCTTTATTTCTCCATTTTAGTTTATAGCCTGAGCTCTGGATAATGCAAGGAAGATCAATAAACGCGTACGCGTTGGCCATGTCATTTTTTAATGATGTAAATAAATTCTACTCCCATTCCCCTTGTCTCGGTTGCTTTGCTGTATGATATAAATTTTGGGACAAGGCAAGCCAGTGTTTGTTTGTTGGAAGGAAGGCATCTGTAGATCTTTGCATTTGTGGTCAGACCAGCAGAGGGAGCAGTAGGAATACTGAGTTTTTCCTCCTCTCCCTTTCTCGCTCTCTCTCTCACCAGGTAAGAGTTCTGTGGACACAGATGGCTAGCACTCATGCAAAAAATCTTAAGAGATGTACAGAAGGCTTACCTGGATTCTCTCCCTCCCTCCCTCTCTTTCTGTCATTGCAGCTACAACTTGCAGTGCCAATTCACATAATCAGCCTTGTTCTTGCTGCAGAATTATCTCTACATTCCAGGGGTAAAAAAAAAAAACATATTTTACATCTGTCAACTTATTTAGCTCCTTTCCTATCTGCTTGCTGCAGAACACGGTAGGAAGCACACACAAATCCATCTAGACATTCAGCAGACTCAAGTGGTCAGGACTGTATCAAACCATTTCAGGTGGGTGATTACATATTTGAACGCAATCTCAGTTTAACAGCTTCATACATAACTCTGTGCACATCCCAAACCAGCATGCGAAAGGAGTGGAGGCTCAGCATTTGCAGGCCTGTAGTTATTACTTTTGCCTACTTGCAAATACTTGTAGAGGGAAGGCAAATTAGTTTCCTCATCCATTATCATTGAAAGATCCCGAAATATGAAGACTCTTACAAGCACAATGTGTACTTAGACATCCCCTCCATGTCTTCAGTGTTCAGATGATAGCTTGCAAGCAGCCTTTATTCTTTTTGAGAGGGAAAAATGACTATTGCGATCTTAATTCTTTTGAATGCTTGATTAGTAGTTAGCATTTTTCTAATTGATATTTGAGACCCATTACTTCATCACACTACAGAATGAATCCAGTTTAAATCCGGTTGCTGCCTCCTGCAGAATTCTGGGATTTGTAGTTTAGGGAGGAATCTTTAACATCCTCACTAAACTACAAACCCCAGAATTCTGCAGGAGGCAGAAACCAGATTTTTTAATAATAATTTTTATTGATTTGTCACAATTATTACATTCGTTATACATTTGTTATTACTATTACGTTTTGTACAGCAACCTCTTTAACATGTTGTTTTGTTATTTTGCTTTAACATTTCCCCCTTTTTTATTTCACCACAGTGCTCCCCTGCACCCGTCTCAAGCCACTATTCTTACATATCATCTGTCCAAAATCTCATTTCTTCTTGTGACGGTAATTTTCCTTCCTTGTTTTTTAGACCATTTACCACAAATCTTTCCCATACAGCATCAAAATCACTTTGTTTCCATATACCTTTTTTAACCTTTAATATACATGTCAGTTTATCATTTATTGCTATTTTCCATGCTTCCTTATACCACTCCTCTATTTGTATATTCATTTCTTTTTTCCAATTCCTTGCTATGAGCAATCTTGCTATTGTTAGTAAGTTTGTTATCGCTTCTTTATCCTCCTTTTTCAATTGCTTATTGTTATATAATGATAGTAAGGCTATACTAGGACTTTTATCTATTTTCATATTCATTATATCTTCTATTTCTCTAAATACTTTCTCCCAAAAATTATTTACATATTTACAATGCCACCACATGTGTATATATGTTCCTGGTTCTTGACACCCTCTCCAACAATTTATTGAGTTATTTTTATTCATATATGCTATTCTTACTGGTGTCAAATACCAGAAACCAGATTTAAAGTGGATTCATTCTGTAGTGTGATGAGGTTGGCTGTCAAATCATGCTCGTTGGAGGACTCCTTCCCATGTTCTGGGGTCCATAGACCAGGGTTGGGTTGATTTATTTTTATTTATTTATTTACAATATTTCTATCCCGCCTTTCTCAAGCCTGAAGGCGACTCAAGGCAGCTTACAAATTAGTAGCAATTTGATGTCATAACAATCCACAATATACAATTAAAACATTTAAAACAGGATTATAAAATCTATATAAAACCAGTACCCGGAAAAATACAACTCATCCAACGATTGGCAGCCAGATTAATAACTGGGGCGACTTACAGGGAGCGGTCAACCCCCCTGTTTAAGGAGCTTCATTGGCTGCCGTTCATATTCCGATCCCAATTTAAGGTACAGATTCTTACCTATAAAGCCCTAAACAGTTTGGGACCCGCCTACCTTCGTGACCGTATCTCCTGCCATGAACCAGCCCGAGCCCTTCAATCTTCGGGGGATGCCCTCCTTTTGCCCCTGCCAGTTTCACAGGCTCGTCTTGTGGGTACAAGGGAGAGAGCCTTCTCCTCTGTGGCCCCCCCGACTCTGGAACTCATTGCCTGGAAAGATTAGGAAAGCCCCTACCTTAGAAATATTTAAAAAGAATCTCAAGACCTGGCTCTGCCGCTGCACTTTTGGAGAGTAGCCTCACTATCATATGCTACGAGTACGCTTCCCCCTTGTACGAAGGCCTGTTCACTACCCTGCTTCTCTATGAGTTCTCCCTTGCAAATAATCTGCTCCTTTTATCTCACCCTGAGTTTTTTATTGTACATGCGGCCCGCTCGGTGTACATTGTATTCTTATGTTTTGTGTATATTGCTTATTGTTTTGTATTATACTATATTGTTGTTACATTTTGGTTTTTATTTTATTGTATTTTATTTAATTGTAATTTGTTATTTGGGCTTGGCCTCATGTAAGCCGCCCAGAGTCCCCGTTGGAGGAGATGGTAGCGGGGTATAAATAAAGTTTATTATTATTACAATACAAAAACCATTTAAAAACATATAATAACCAATGTCTTCCTGTTAATCTCACTTTCCAATAGCATCATTTAAGCCATTCCATGTTTCAAACTTACATAATTCCATGTCTATTGCACTTCATTTTCAAAGGCTTGTTCAAAGAACCACAGAAATGCTGGACCACTCTCACAGGAAGAAAGGGGCCAATCTAATATCCCTAGGGAGGGAGTTCCACAGCCGAGGGGCCACCACCAAGAAAGTCCTGTCCCTTGTCCCTGCCAAACATGCCTGCAAAGAAGGCAGGATAGAGAGCAATGCCTCCCCAGACAATCTTAAACTCCTAGATGGTTCACAGGGAAAGATACATTTGGACAGGTAAGCTGGGCCTGAACCATTTAGGGTTCCAGCCCAACCTCATTCTTTCACTGCTGACATTTTACTATGTGTAGCATGGTTAAGGTTGCAGTTCTATGCTCACTTATCTGGAAGTAAGTTTAATGGAGTTCAGTAGAAAATACTTCTGAACAAGTATGTATAGTATTCTGCTGCATAACCCACCCACCCCTCTCAAAACCTGTCAGAATCAGTTTTGCAACATTAGCAAGGACTGAGTGGAAGCATATGTCTGTGATTGCCTATATTTTATGAATCATATCTATTATTTGTCCCCCAAATTTATCAGTAAAAAGACAGGAATACCAAACATACATTAAATGTGTCATTCTCACTATTCTCTTTCCAATTTCTTTCATATCTCCTCTTTGCTATCTACTTTAATCGTCCATGTGTGACATACCACCTGCTCATGATTTTGTACTTAATTTCTTTTAATAAGGAAGTATGTATTAACATAATTTTGCCAAACATTTATCCCCTGTCTTTATTTACTGTTATGATTTTAGAGGTTTTTTTAAAAAAATACTGGTATCCAGATTTTGTTCATTTTCATGCTTTCCTCCTTTCTGTTGAAATTGTCCACATGCTTGTGGATTTCAATGGCTTCTCTGTGTAGTCTGACATGGTAATTGTTAGAGTGGTTCAGCATTTCTGTGTTCTCAAATAATATGCTGTGTCCAGGTTGGTTCATCAGGGGCTCTGCTAAAATCATAACAGTAAATAAAGACAGGGGAGCTCCAGACAAGAAACAATCAGGGACAGCTAATCACCTCTCAACAAAGGATGCCCCCAGGCAGTGAGAAGCCATACCTTGATAACTTGATAGTATTTATAGTATTTTTAGTATCTTAGTTTTATCTTGCACATGCGGCCTGCTCATTGTTATGTTATGTTATGTTATTTTACTGTGTATGATTTTGCTTTATCGTTTTTGTACTCATATGTTGTATGTATTTTACTGTGTTGTTATTGTGTTTTGGTTTTACTTTATTGTAATATGCAGTTGGGCTTGCCCTCATGTAAGCCGTCCCATTGGGGAGGTGGTGGCGAGGTATTAAATAAAGTTTATTATTGTTGGGTTGTTGTAGGTTTTTTCGGGCTATATGGCCATGTTCTAGAGGCATTTTCTCCTGATGTTTCGCCTGCATCTATGGCAAGCATCCTCAGAGGTATTGTAATAATAATAATAATAATAATAATAATAATTATTATTATTAACTGTCAGGCCATCAAATGCTAATCAAGGTGGCCAATTGAAGCATTCACACCCACCTCCAACAGACAAGAGTTCTTTCTCCCATCCTGGACATTCCACAGATTATATAAACCCCATTTTCCTAATTTCCAACAGACCACACAACCTCTGAGGATGCCTGCCATAGATGCAGGCGAAACGTCAGGCCAGAATGCTTCTGGAACATGGCCATACAGCCTGAAAAGCTTACAACGACCCAGTTGTAATCATCATCATCACCATCATCACCATCATTATCCAAATTTAAGATTGGGAAAAAAGAGACACAAATTCATAGATTATTCCATCCATAGCCTTATCCACCTCTTTCCCCCAGTTACTCAAATTATCTCCCCTCCCCCGCCCCATTATTCCCAGCAAGATACATTTCATAGAATCATAGAATAATACTACCACCACACCTCTTAACGTTCCTCCACCTGCAGCAAGAGTATCCCTCCGGGCAGTTAAATCAGGAAATCCCAACTGAATGCCCCCCCCCCCACCCCCATAAACGTCTGCCTTCAGGGCAAACCAAGAATGGGCAACTTGGAAGTCCCTGAACAGTCTCAGAAGTGGAGTGGGCAGATCAAAAGACAACCTGGTAAAATGTCACTACCTAAAAGAATCCCACACCTTGTGTGACTGTGGAGCAGAACAGACAACTCTGCATCTGTATGCTTGTCCTGCCTCACATACAGAGGAAGAATTGTTTGAGGCTACAGACAATGTGGTCATTGTTGCCCATTTTTGCCCAAAAGATATTTAGCTGCTTGTGCTCTTTCTATTTTAATTTATGCAATGCTTTTGATATGAAATAATAATAATAATAATAATAATAATAATAATAATAATAATAATACATAGAATAATAGAGTTTGGAAGAGACCCCATGGGCCATCCAGTCCAACCCTTTACCATGCAGACAAAGCACAATCAAAGCAGCAGTGACCAATGGCCATCCAGCCTCTGCTTAAAAGCCTCCAAAGGTTGAACAGCTCTTACAGTTAGGAAGTTCTTCCTGATGTTCAGGTGGAATCTCCTTTCCTGTTAGTTGAACCCATTCCTCCAAGTCCTAGTCTCCAAGGCAGCAGAAAACAAGCCTGTCAAATATTTAATCATGGCAATCATTTGTAGATTTCTTATATTCAACCATTACAACCAATCTTATTAGTCTCAACGAGGCTGTTTAATATTGTGGGTGCATGGGTCCCATTAACCTCACAGTAGTTTCCTAGACCTCTGGAAAAAATATATGGAGAAATAATAGATCGAATTGTACATATTACAACACTGAGATCTTGTATCCTTACACTTCATGTAGCAATCTTTAATAGGAAATAATATATCCTTGTATGACAGCTTCCTGAAAATTACCAGCTTTTCTACATTTGAAGCAAACATGAAATATTCTCTCTTCCTTTCCAGAAACAAACAGCAGGTGCGAGATAAAAGAGGAAAATGGAGAGATGCCAGATGTAAATAATCTTGCCACTTTTCCAGACTCTCAGCGTGCCTACCATCACAGGGATTTTCAAAGTAGTAAATCACTTATAACTTCTTATTCATCTTAGTTAGATGTGAGTGGAATTTTCTCCTCATTTCAATGTTCAAAATTTTCCACCACGCTTATTGAGATCTTGGCCTGCCTAATCACTATTGAATGTTCTCTTCTCTGTTAAACAAGTGCCTCCTCCTAAGACGAGGAATCTGCCTCTTCTCCATTAAACAGGATAATCAACCAAAGAGTTAATTGCTCTCTAAGAGATTTATAAAACCCAACCAGCTTACCATTAGCTTTGGGAGATTTGCCATTCTTAAGCTGTTTAATAACATCACCTACCTCCTTATCTGTGATTGGAGCACAAATCCTTGCTGTCTCTTCTCCAGTCAATTAATGGAAGTTAGCTGCATCTAATTAAGACTTCAGTTTTGCTTTATGCAAATTCCATCCAACGTAAAGTCTCACCCTAAAAGCTGGCATGTTTGTCACAATTTTATTTTCAAGATTCAGTGAGAGCAGAACCTGACTAGGCTTGACCTTAGTTGAAGGCAAAAGG
Source organism: Anolis sagrei (assembly GCF_037176765.1). Classification (NCBI taxonomy): domain Eukaryota; kingdom Metazoa; phylum Chordata; class Lepidosauria; order Squamata; family Anolidae; genus Anolis; species Anolis sagrei. The sequence goes on along the minus strand of NC_090021.1, from coordinate 141,473,930 downwards.
AAGCAGTTTTTTTCAAGATATAAGATGCTGTAGAACAGACTTGCATTCCACACAACCTGTCCTATATCCTCTGGAGCAGGACCCCCCAAACTAAAACCTGCGGGCCAAATGCAGCCCACCAAGATCCTTTACCTGGCCCCCACCCGAAACTTTAGACTTAAGGCAACGCTGTGTGTGAAACGAATTGACAGCATACAACAACAATCCCAATTATCTCATCAGGCGAAAACAGGCCACACTTCCCTTTGAAATACTGATAAGTTTATGTTGATTGAAATTGTTCTTCATTTTAAATATTGTATTGGTCTTTCATGGGGGTTTTTTTGCAACTACAAATAAGATATGTGCAATATGTATAGGAATAGAGTTATGTTTTTTTCTCTCCAAACTATAGTCCAGCCCTCCAACCGTCAAAGGGACTGTGTACTAGCCCTCTGTTTAAAAAGTTTGAGGACCTTTGCTCTGGAGTAATCCACTCCTTCAGATATATTGAAAGATCATGCCTGTTGCCAGTCTAGAAGCAAGATGCAACTATTAATCCACTTGGTGTGTACATTTGGAATGAGAGGGAAGACATTTGAGAATAAACAAGCTGCTTTTTTGCAGCACTATATTTTGGGCCAACCATGTGCATGAACTTTCTTTCTGACTATTTGGTCAGGGATGGGAAACATGTTGTCTTCCAAATGCTATTGGTTTTCAGCCTCCGTCAGCCTCTGGCCAATGATCGGGCATGATGGAATTATTAGATGATAAACATTTAGAGAGCCAGTGTCTCCATCTCTGCATTAGGAGTTCACTCTTCTAGCTGACACATGGCCTTTTCTGTGTCACTACTCAAAAGGGGGCCTGAAGTATTCAAAAAATATTTGTATCCAGATCATTTTTTCCACTTACTCAATTTTAAGACACCAGGGTTGGTCCAACCAGTTGGCAGAGAGAGGCACTGGATGGCATTAGGGACAACCTCCTGGCTATTTTTCCTGCCTCCCAGCCATTTGTTGGAAGGAGCGAGGTTTTCACAGACCGCATTGAGAATCGGATAAAAGCTATTTATGTCTCCCCAGAAATATAACAACATCCACACAACAACATAACAACGTCCACACAACATAACAACATCTGCACAACATATAACAACATTCAAGCAACACATAACAACATCCACACAACATAACATCAACACAACACATAACAACATCAATACAAAGTTTTCCATACTGTTGATTTTTTGGAAATTGATTTCTTTCACATAGGCCACCTTGAACAGTCTAAAATAGTGGGACCACTTGATCAAGGACCACTCTCCAACATTAGGACCAATCTCCAACATTAGGAGTTCACTCTTCTAGCTAGGCCGTGTAATTGATAGGAACTCTGAATAACGGATGATGAGATTGGAGTCTGATTCTATTTATGAGACATGAATGATTTGTCATATTGATGTTTAATTACAATTGTTTTAAATGCTCCAATGGTTTTGTAATGTGTGTATTGAAATTGCTGTTGTTAACTGCTTTGAGTCGCCTAAGGGCTGAGAAAAGCGGTATATGAAGTAAGTAAGTAAATAAATAAATAACATTAGTACCAAAAGGGTTACAGATCAGTTTTTGGTCAACTTTAGATTCAGTTTGGTTATCTGGAGTGTTGATTCAGAAAATTGCATTGGATAGACCGTATCAGCTCTAGTTTCTGATGCAGAACATATGCCATCCAGTAGTCGCCATCTGCTCACCCACAGAAAACCATATTTAATAATCTAGAGCTGATGTGGTCTATCCAATGAAATTTTCTGAATCAGCACACCAAATAACCCCAGGAACAGGCATAAAAATGAAGGTATCAAGGCGCCCCCACTTTCAGGTGCCACATGGAATGACTTCGCTCAGGGGAAGGGAGGAGGAGGAGGAGAAGCAGCAGTGAGGAGGCTAGTTGTTGCAGCTTTCGTTGGTAGTCGGCCTCTCTCCTCCTGACATCCCCATTGCCCTGGCACTATAAGAGGGTTTCACGAGACCAGTTGCTCTTGCTGCAATGATGTAGTAACGGTGAGGCCACAGACCATATTTTAGTTCTTGGGGACAACTGGTGGTCCACGGACCATAGGTTGGGAACGACTCATCTAAAATGTATCCAAAATTCAAGAGGACAGAAACAATTCCAAGTAACAGGCAAGAAATTGAAGGAAAAACAATTATACCTTCTTCGTGGACCTCCAGTTAAGAACCCCTGTCCTGAACTACCCTGTTACCCATGGGTACAGCGGAAGATATTGTCCCATCACTAGTGCCAAAATAAAATTCAGCCACTAGCCTAATTTTCTTTGACATGGCATTGCAGGTGTGAACTACCTTTACCTCAAACAGCCAAAATATCTGTTCTGCACCCCCTTAGCTGAATATTCACACGCAAGGCACACATTAATGTCAGAGTCCTTGTCCTAGATCTTCCTGTGGAGATTAATTGCTTGCCAGCCTACTTATCTTTGCACTTTGGGGTGAAGAGGGGTCGGGTGCATTGCATTGCTCTCTGGAAAACTGATTCAGGTCCAAGTCTTCAGGAGTGCTTCCTGAGTGAGGGCTCCCAGCACTACCAGTCAAAAGGCATTGTGAAGCCACTCTGTCTTTCCTTTCTTAATGGATTTTCCTGGGTAAGGAAAATGACAGAAGAAACAGCACAAAAGCATGGGAGGATTACAAATAGAAGGCAGTGCTAATGACTTCTGCATCCCCTTTAAACTTCTGTAAATGAGGTGAGGCAATTGTACAGTAAAGGCCTTGTTTGGAAGAAGCCTGGGAGGCCCTATTTACTTCCAAGAGGCCCTGCTTGTATAATTGCAAACAAAACAAACATTACTAAGCCACTGAAAATCTCTGGAGCTCTTTTATTCAAAGGAAACTGAAATTGTCAATGCGACTCCTGGAGCGTCTCACTGGTTGGGGAACTGGGGGAAGGCGTAATGGATTCATGAGAATTCTATTACATCACAGCAGCACAGCCAATTGGCAGAGATAGCTCTGAAATGACAGTCAGTTTTTAGTATATCGACAGAGCAAACAGAACAGGAAGAAAAAGGATGCCCATCCATTCTTCCCTCTCTGCCAGGCCAAATCTTTATTCACAACTCAGTCTGCAAGCTTCCTTCACCAAGGCTTGTTGCAGAACCAGTCTAGTACCACCCAGATGTTTTGTCTCATCATCTCAGAAAATTGGTTATGCTGGCTGGAGTTAATGGGAATGAAGTCCAAAAGAAGGCTGTTGTAAACAAAATAATTATGGCTGGATCTGTGATGGCACAGTGTGGGACCTCCATAAGGATGAGCAGGCTTGCCATGGTGACTGAATGACATAAGCTACTGTAATCACCTCTACTAAGACAAATATCAAAGGGTTGCCCTGGCTGGGTGTCAAGTTTGTGAAGTCTGTGAATGGAGTGATTTATTTCTGAGAAGGATGCCACTACCTTTGCCTCCTGTTATTTGCATCAAGCGAGCTCCCATTTATCAGCTCCAGCTTCTCATGTGGGTACATGAGAGAAGCCTCCCACAGACTGTGGATAGCATGATTTTATTATTTTTCATTTATTATTTATTTATTTGCGATATTTATATACCACTCTTTTCAACCCCGAAGGGGACACAGGGTGGTCCACAGTGTTGGCAACCATTCAATAATTTATTTATTTACTTATTTTATTTAAAGCATTTATATTCCGCCCTTCTCATCCCGAAGGGGACTCAGGGCGGAGCACAACATATAAACAGCAAACATTCAATGCCAAAACATACTAGACCAAACACATACAAAAGCATAATAGTGATTATAATGTTACATGTTTTAATATTCATTTTAGCTCTAATTTTTTTAATGATTTTTATTGTGAGTTTTCCATATATGCATACAAACAAGAGGTACTTGGGGGAGGGGGGTAGAGGAGGGGGAGTTGGGAAGAGGGATGGGGGAAGGGTAGTATGGGGGGGATGGGTGGGGGGTGCAGATGTACAATCTTCTAGCGTGGCATCTGTGTCTGGTCCAGTGCCTGGTCCTGACGCCACAAGTGATGCCCCTCCACCTCTCCGACACAGTCCTAAAATAGTTTGAACTTCCCAAAGTCTACTAAAGATTGGAGAAAGAGATGGAACTTTCTTTCTCAGTTGTGTAGAGTTCGTCCAGGTCCTCTCGAATTCGCGTTGATTTTTGATTTCAGAGGGTGGACAAGTCTATTAGAAATGGGATCTTCCTCTTATTGATGAAATCTCTGAAGCCTGACCAGTCAGTTTTTTCTCGAACATTGTTCAGTCTCTGTGTTAAGCTGTCCATTTGTATTGTGTCAAAAGCTTTAATTGTCCAGTCGTCTACAGTCGGTGTCTCTTCTCGTTTCCACATTTTTGCGATTTGAAGTCTTGCTGTTGTAGTGAGCAGAAATAGCATTTTGTCTTGGTTTTTGGATAGTTTTGCGTCTGATATTCCTAATAAATAGGTTTCTGGTTTTAGGGGGAATTTAGTTTTTAAGATTGTTTGACATCTTTTGTGAATTTCATTCCAGTATTGTTTAATTTGTTTACAGGTCCACCATGTGTGTATAAAAGTTCCTATTTCTTTCTTGCACTTCCAGCATAGATTCGTTATCCCTCTATTGAATTTAGATAGTTTTTCGGGGGTGTAATACCAGCGGTGGAACATCTTGTACCAGTTCTCTTTTATGTCATTTGCCGCTGTGTATTTTAGTTTTTTATTCCAGATTGTTTCCCACTGTTCCGAGGAAATGCTGTGACCTATGTCCTTTGCCCACTGAACTTGGCAATTCTTGACTTGTTCGTCTTCCGTGAACCATCCTAACAGTTTTTTGTATATAATTTTAATCAGCTTTTTCTCTTTCTGCAGTATTGAGTCCCAGAAGTTTTCTTCTTGGCAAAAGCCAGATTTGTTATCTTCCCTGAAGTTTTGTTGATATTGTATGTATTGAAGCCATGTTAGATTCTTATCCATGAGCTTGATTTCTTCAAAAGATTTTAGGGTGAGCTCTCCTCTTGTAGATTTTTTGAGTATTTGCTTATAGTTCAACCAAGTTCTTTCTCCCATATCTCTTTTATATCTGGCTTCCATTGGCGATAGCCACATTGGGGTCTTGTTGTAGAGCCTGGGCTTATATTTTTCCCAAGTCTTGAGTAGGGCTGTTCTAATAAAGTGATTGTTAAAGTTTTTTTCAATTTTGGATTTGTTAAGCCAAAGATAACCGTGCCACCCCGTTCTCAGATCATGTCCTTCCAAAGTCAATAGCATTTTTGTTTTTTAAGTTGACCCAGTCTTTTATTCCAATCAAATTGCACGCCTCATAATATAGTTTGAAATTGGGAAGGCCTAGACCACCTCTGGTTTTATCATCTGTTAGTATTTTATAATTTATTCTTGGTTTTCCGTTGCGCCATACGAATTTAGTAATTTCTTTATTCCATTTTTTGAATAGGTGATATGTTCTGATTATAGGTAACGTTTGAAAGAGAAACAGCAGCTTGGGGAGAACATTCATTTTTATTATGGCTACCCGCCCTAACAGTGATATATTTTCATATTTCCATTTTTCTAAGTCTTTATGGATTTTATTCCATAAGTGTTCGTAGTTATTTTTTAATAGCTTGGTATTATTTTGTGCTAGTATTACTCCAAGGTATCTGATTTTGTTCTCGATCTTTATCCCTGTTCGTTCTTGTAGTTTTTCTTTAGATCTTTTGTCCATATTTTTGACTAAAAATTTGGTTTTTTGTCTGTTTAATTTGAAGCCAGCTAGATTTCCAAATTTATCAATTTTAGTTAGCCAATCGGAGATTTTTTCTAGTGGATTTTCAACAATGCAGACGACATCGTCTGCATGTGCTCTTAATTTATATTGCTGATTCTGAATTTTCATTCCTGATAGGTGTTTGTCATTATTTATATCTCTTATTAGGGTTTCAATTATTAGGATGAAGAGGAGTGGGGAGAGAGGGCAGCCTTGGCGTGTTCCTTGTGTGATTTTGAATGAAGCTGATTCTTGACCATTAATTATTAACGTGGCTTCTTGTCTCTCATAGATCGCATTCACTGCATTTTGGAAACTATAACCGAAATCTAATTCTTGTAACAACAATTTTAAATATTTCCAGTTTACTTTATCAAATGCTTTTTCAGCATCGATAAAAAGTAGGGGCATTTGTTTTTCTGGGTGCTTTTCATAATATTCAATAGTGTCCAATACTATCCTAATATTGTCTTTGATGAATCGGTTAGGGAGGAAGCCCGATTGATCTTTTGTGGTCCAGTCTTTCATAAAAAGTTTTAACCTCTCTGATAAGATTATTGTAAATAATTTGTAATCGTTGTTTAATAGGGATATTGGTCTGTAGTTTTTGACATCTGTTGGATTTGTGCCGTCTTTATGTATTAAAATAATATTGGCCGTTTCCCATGATTTGGGAATCGTTTTGTTGACCATAATATTGTTCATAATATCCTTTAGGAGGGGGGTTATCTCATCCTTAAAGGTTTTGTAAAAAATTGCCGTGAAGCCATCAGGGCCCGGGGCTTTGTTGTTTTTGAGTTTTTTTATAGCCATATCTATTTCCTGGGTGGTAATTGGGTCATTAAGGGTCTCCCTTTGTTTCTCTGTTAGTTTTGGTAGGTTTAGTTTGCAAATGTATTCTGTAATTTTTTCACCGGAGATGTCCGTTTTTTTGTATAAGTTTTTGAAGAAGTTTAAAAATTGATTTGTAATATGTTTTCCTTTTGTAAAGGTTTTCCCTTCCGATTCAATTTTCATAATATATTGTCTCTGTTTGCGTTTTTTTATTTTGTTGGCCAACCATTTGCCTACCTTATTCGCATTTTGGAAATAGTTTGCTCTTATGTATTTAAGATTTTTTCCCATTTTTTCCGTTTGTGTTAGTTGTAGCTGTTTCTTAAGGGCTTCTATTTTTAGGATTATTGTCTGATTTTTAGGAGATTCTTTCAATGCTTTTTCTTCCATATTTAGATTCTTAATAATATTTTGGATTTCGCTATTTTTAATTTTTTTATTTGTTGCCTCTTGCTGCATGAAGTAGCCTCTCATTACGGCCTTCATGGCTTCCCACTGTGTGTTTTTAGATGTTTCCTCTCCTGCATTGTTAGTGAGATATTCTTTTAGTAAATTTCTATTCCTTTCTATGTCCTTTTCTTTTTTTAATAGATTTTCATTTAATCTCCATCTATAATTCGTATTGGAACCTTTAATCGTAAATTCAATAGGACAGTGATCTGAGAACAGTCTAGCGGTGATCTTTAGTTTCTTGATGTTTAATAGAATTAGATTAGTTGCCCAGACCATGTCTATCCGGGACCAGGAACTGTGGCGATTTGAATAATATGTATAATCTTTTGCGGTGCCGTTGACATGTCTCCAAATGTCTTTTAAATTGAGTGTTTCCAATATTGCCGTAAAAGTTTTTGGTAGGAGGCACGCTTTACTTTTAGATTGGGAATTTGGATGTTTTTCGTATAGTTTGTCTAAATTTGTATCTGTGACTCCGTTGAAGTCGCCTAAAAGTATAAGTTCATCAAAAATTTGTTTGTCTAATTCTTTTTTAAGCCCCTTTATAAATTTTTGTTTTGGCCCATTTGGGCAATAGATGTTGCAGATTAGTATTGTCTTGTGTTTTGTTTCAATTGTTGCCCCAATGTATCTGCCGTCAAGATCTTTTATTACCTGTTTAGGGTTTAGCCAGTCTTTGATATATAGAGCCACTCCTCGTTTCTTTTCATTGCATGTTGCGTAAAATACATTTCCCAGTTTCTTTTGAGTTAAGTGCTTCACGTGCCTGCTGCAAATATGTGTTTCTTGTAGTGCCGCTACATCTAAATTTTGTTGCTTCAGGTAATTGAAGATCCTCCGCCTTTTTTCTGGGGAGTTGAGGCCATTCACATTGTTGGAATATATCCGTATATTTTTATCCATTTGTGTTATCATTCATTTCCCATTGTGTCAGGTCTTGCGGGAGCATCAGATGATAATTTTCAGGTGAAAACTCTCTAAGGCGCTTTTGGTCTCTTTCGTTTTGAATACTTGGCTTGCTGTCCGATATTTCCTCATCTTCTTCTTCTTCATCATCACCTTTTACTTCTATTCGTAGTGTCCTTCGGTTTTGTGGGAGTGTTCCTTTATTGCTTCTTGGAGTCTTGTTTGGGTGCGGTTGTTGTGCTTTGTCTTTTATGTGGTTGTCATAGAAGGCTCTTGCTTTTTCCACATTGTTTAGCCAGTATTTGGTATCGTTAAGGGTTACTGTCAGACCTTCTAGCTTCTCCCATTTAAATTTTATTTTTTTCCTGATCAACTCTTCAGTTAAGAAAGTATATTTTCTTCTTCTTGCAAGGGTCTGTTGCGTCACCTCTTTCATCACTATTACTCTTTTGCCGTTATGGTGTAGTGGTTTTCTGGCATTTGTTATTAGGATCTCGTCCCGTGTGCTTTTCCGACAGAATCCTACCACCACATCTCTAGTTGCTTTGTTTCTTTTGGAGAAGCCTGTGGAGACACGGAAAACCCTGTCTACATCCTGTCCAATAACTTCTCTTTCCACTTTGAGTAAATCTGCCAGTAGAGTAATTGTTAATTGTTTTATGTTTTCGTCTTTGGATTCCTCGATGTTGCGGAGTCTGAGTTGGTATTCCAGTTCCCTGTTTTCAAGAAGTTCTGTTTGCTGTTGAATTTTTTGGGTGAGATTTTCAAGCCTATCAATTTTGTAATCTGCTTTTCCTTGAGCTTTGTTTATTTTTTGGTTTTCTTTTTTCATGTTGTCGACATCATCTTGAAGTTTCTTGATGTCGGCTTTTAGGTCTGTCTTTAGGTTCTGAAATTCCGCCTGTAACTCCTTGTGTTGTGCCTCTTGTTTGGTTGCAATCTTCTTAATTTCTGCTTGTAGTTCTTCATGTTGTGTCTCTTGTTTTGTGGAATTTTTTTTATCTCCGCTAGTATTTCTTTTAGCATATTTTCTTCTGCTATGGAGTTTCTTTTGGTTTGTAGTTTTGCAGTTAATGTCGTTTGGGATAGCTGGGGTGATTGTGGGGGTTGTATTGCTTGTGGTCCTTGAATCTGTGCTTTGTCCTTTTTATTTTGCATCTTGTACAGGGTATGTTGAATTTATATGCAAGTTGTCCTGAGAGCTCTTAGATTTTTAACCTCGTGTTTTTAAGTCTGCTGCCTGTGTATTATAGTTTAATTATTTGGCTTGTCTTGTTGTGTACTACTAAGCTTCTTTAGTAGTTTATATATTTCGAGTAGACGGTTTAAACGGGGCCGTATATATATGTTGTTATTTTCTGATTTTTGTCTGGTTTGATTGTTCACTGTTTTGTTGTCATATAATATTCTTATTTATTTTGTGTTATTTTGTTTATCTGTGGTGGAGAGTGTTGGTATTTTGTGAATTTTGAGTGTGTTCTTGTGTTATTAGATTTATATGGTTTATATAGGTTTGTTTATTATTGTTTTTATTATATATTATTATTTTATTTTTGTTTTATTTTAGTTCAATTTGTGTTATTTTAGATTGTTTTTAGAAAAAGGAAGGGTTTTTTTTAAAATTAATTAATTAATTTATTTTTAATTTATTTATTTGTTTTTGTTTATATTTATTTTATTTTTTTGTATTTTATTTTATTTTATATTGTTTTATTTATTTTATTTATTTATTTATTTTATTTATTTTATTTACTTTGTTTGTTTATTTATTTATTTTATTTTTATAAATATTTTATTTTGTTTTATTTTATTTTGTTTTATTTTGTGTATAGATTTTGTCTATTTTTTATTTATTATTATTATTATTATTATTATTTATTTTTATTTATTATTATTATTTATTATTATTTTATATTATTGTTTTGTTGTTCTGGTGCCGTCCAATGTAATCTAATTTCTTATTTTCTGAATCTTTGTTATGGTTTTTATTTATTTATCCTTGGCTATTTGGCTTTTCTTCTTTTTATTTTTTGTTTAATTAATTTTAATTTTAAATTTTATTATTTTTATTTATTTATTTATTTCTGCTTTGCTTCTTCTCGCGAGAGAGAGGTGCTGCTTACTTCTCGCGAGATTGTCCTGCAGCCGCGATTCTGCTTGCTCGCTTCCGCGTTGTTCCTCCTCCGGGCTGGCTGGGTTGTGCTCTCCCCGCCCTTCGCTCTCCTTCCTCCCCTCTCTTGGCCTTGGGGAGCTGGAGGATGGAGCCTGGAGTTGTGACGCTTGAGTGACGACGGGTCGATGCTGGAGCACTTTGGCGTTTTCAAGGTCGGTCTGTTTTTTTTTTGAGTATGTTGGCTTCCACGTGGCTTCCCTTCCCTTCTTCCTTTCTATCCTCTATCTTTCTTCCTCGGGAGTGGGGGGGGGGGGGTCTCGCTAAATATGGTGAGATATATTAGGTCTTTCTTCTTCCTCTAATTTCCTTTAGTTTCCTCTCTTTTTCTCTATTTCTTCTATTTTTTTAAAAGGCTTTTTTAGAGCTTTCTCTTCCACTTCTTTACTCCCGCCGGAGTTGAAGTTGGACCCGAGTCGCAGCCCGCTATGCCTTGGGTAGTGGGTACCCGTGGGATTCAGCGGTCGCCCCCTCCGGGACGGCACCTGAATTCTCCCTGTCTGGCTCTGCAGTCCCCTAAATTAAGGGAGGGAGCTGCTATTGCTCTACCCAGCTGCGATATTGGGGTCTCTTTTAGTGTCTTATATTGCCTTATAGTATTTATGAGTATCGCCGCCGCCGCTTCCCCTTTACTCCCCCTTTACTCCCGAGCGGGTTACCTTGTTACTTTGTTCTTGTTGTTTTAGTTGTCTTTGTTGTTGTCCAGTGTCCAGCCTAGGGATCTTTCTTTCTTTTTTATGTTTTGCGGTCGAGTCGAATCTTTAGTAGACGTTTGCCTTGTGTTTGACTATTTCTTTCTTTCTTTCTTCTTTCTTGTCCTCTTGTGCTGATGGCCGATGGATTCTTGGAGGCCTCCTAATGGCCTCCTGCCACGGCTTGAGTTCTAAAGGAGGTGCGCCGTTGCCGGGCGTCTTTGGATGTCCCCTTGAGGGGGGCACCACTTAGACGCCGTCGGCCGATTCGCACCCCTTCACTGCTCCTCTCGACCTCGATCCGTCAATCGGAGAAGGGTATATTGGCCCCCTTTGCTCAAAACCTGGCTGTCCCCCGAGCGGAGCTCAAAAGGACACGTCTTCCATCGCTGTGCCACCAACCGGAAGTCCCATTTTAGCTCTAATTTTTAATTTTTAACTTAAATGTATTTAATTGTCCATTGTTTACAAGCTTCAAATAGTTGCCATATGTAAAGCCGCCTTGAGTCCCCTTCATGATAGAGAAAAGTAGGATATAATAGAGTAAATAAATAAATAAAACATCCGGGCGTCCTCTGGGCAACGTCCTTGCAGAAGGCCAATTCTCTTACACCAGAAGTGACTTGCAGTTTCTCAAGTTGCTCCTGACTTGATTTTTTTTATTTCTTATTTTTAAAAATTTATCAACAGTTTTTAAGTCTTGGAATATGAGGATTTAAGGAGAATCAAACCAGAAGCTATAACATTGGATTTGCCTCTAGTTGTGGGTGGTCCTACTATTAGGGTACCAGATAGGGTTTTTAGTCTATTGAATGGGTTGCTGTGAGTTTTCTGGGTGGTATGGCCATGCTCCAGAAGACGTATCATCCACATCTATGGCAGGCATCCTCAGAGGTTGAGGGCAGGTGTGAATGTTGCAATTGGCCACTTTGATTAGCATTGAATGTCCTTGCAGCTTCAAAGCCTCACTGCTTCCTGCATGGGGGAATTCTTGGGAGGTGTTAGCTGGCCCTGTCTGGAATTCCACTGTCTTCTGAGTATTGTTCTTTACTTACTGTCAGAAAACAGGAGAATTCCAGACAGGAAACAATCAGGGCCAGCTAACACCTTTGAAGTTGCAAGGCCATTCAATGCTATTCAAGGTGGCCAATTTCAACATTCACACTTTCCTCAGGCAGACAAGAGTTCTTTCTCCCACCCTGGACATTCCACAGACATATACATCTCACTTGCCTAGTTTCCAGCAGACCTCACAATTTCTAAGGATGCCTACCATAGATGTCAACAAAATGTCAGGAGAGAATGCTTCTGGAACATGTCCATACAGCCCGGAAAACTCACAGCAACCCAGTGATTCTAGCCATGAAAACCTTCACCAACACAATCTATTGAATGTTTAATTGTGTTTTTTGATAGTTGCTAACTACATTGGTCGGTTTTTATAAATTTTTTTATTAGATTATTATTATTATTAACTTTATTTGTACCCCGCTAGCATCTTCCGGAGGACTCGATGCGGCTTACACAGGCCGAAGCCTCAAAACACAATACAGTAAAACAAACACAACAGTAGAAAACATAGCAAATCAATAAGTTAAGCAAGCAATAACGACAATAACAATACATCATGACACTTTAAAACTGGGCCGGCCAGCGCAATGGGGTACAGGGTTAAAAGTGCTAGAGTGGTAGGAGGAGCATGGGAATAAAATAGTACGGTGTGCAGTAATGTTAATTGTGCTAAAGTGCTTCTAGGACTTGGGTGGGGATTCCTAATCTGAGAAGGCACATCGGAACAGCCAAGTTTTTAGGTTCTTTCTGAAAGCTGCTAAAGTAGGGGCCTGGCGAAGATCTTTTGGAAGGGCATTCCAAAGTCGGGGGGCCGCCACAGAGAAGGCCCTGTCTCGTGTCCCCACCAGGCGCGCTTGCAACGTGGATGGGATCACGAGCAGGGCCTCCCCAGATGACCGGAGCGAGCATGTGGGTTCGTAGGTGGAGATGCGGTCACGCAGGTAGGGTGGTCCCAAACCGTTCAGGGCTTTGTAGGTAAGCACCTGCACCTTGAATTGGGCTCGGAAAATAAATGGCAGCCAGTGGAGCTCCTTAAACAGAAGGGTTGACCTCTCTCTGTAATGAGCCCCAGTTAGCATCCTGGCTGCTGCCCGCTGGACCAGTTGGAGTTTCCGAGCCGTCTTCAAGGGCAGCCCCACGTAGAGCGCATTGCAGTAATCCATTCTAGAGGTGACCAAGGCATGGACCACCCCGGCCAGATCAGCCTTCTCGAGGTATGGTCGCAGTTGGCGCACAAGTCTCAATTGTGCAAAGGCCCTCCCGGATACCGCCGACACCTGAGCCTCAAGTGTAAGCGACGAGTCCAGGAGGACACCCAAACTGCGGACCTGTGGCTTCAGGGGGAGTGTAACCCCGTCCAGCACAGGTAGCCACCCTATACCCCGATCCGGTTTACGATCGACCAGGAGGACCTCTGTCTTGTCAGGATTGATTTTTAGCTTGTTCTTCCTCATCCAGATCGACACAGCGGCCAGGCACTCGTCCAGCACCCGAGAGGCATCCTTGGCATTAGGTGGAAAGGAGTAGTAGAGTTGTGCGTCATCCGCATAGAGATGGCACCCAACTCCAAAACTCCGGATGACCTCTCCCAGCGGTTTCATGTAGATGTTAAAAAGCATGGGCGACAGAATAGAGCCTTGCGGGACCCCACAGGTCAAAGGCCAGGGGTCCGAGCAGGCGTCTCCCAGCTTCACCATCTGGGTTCGACCCTCTAGGAAGGACCGGAGCCACGATAGAACCGCGCCCCCGAGGCCCATCCCAGAGAGACGACCCAGAAGGATACCATGGTCGATGGTATCGAAAGCCGCTGAGATGTCCAAGAGAACCAACAGAGTCACACTCCCCCTGTCCAGCTCTCTGCGGAGGTCGTCCACCAAGGCGACCAATGCCGTCTCGGTGCCATGACCAGGCCTGAAACCAGATTGTGACTGATCTAGGTAGTTGGTATCATCTAGGAAGCTCTGGAGCTGGGAGGCGACCACCCGCTCCACCACCTTACCCAAAAAAGGGAGGTTGGAAATTGGCCTGTAGTTACTCAGCACCGTGGAGTCAAGGGAAGCCTTCTTGAGGAGTGGACGAACCACAGCCTGTTTCAAGTTAGATGGAAAAATCCCTTGCTCCAACGATGCGTTGATAATCAATACAAACCAATCAACCAGCCCCTCCCTGGCTGATTTAATGAGCCAAGATGGGCACGGGTCTAGGGGTGAGGTGGTCGCTCTCACAGCCCCAAGAATCTCCTCCACGGTTTCAGGAAGAACAAGCCTAAAAGAATCCCACAAGGTTGGACAAGCAGATGTCTCCGTCACCTCTTCTGGCACTGCGATGAAATTGGAGTCGAGCTCAAGGCGTATCTGGGCGACTTTACCTGCAAAGTGGTGTGCGAAATCGCGACACCGAGCTGCTGGGTCATCAGTGACCTCCTCCACCGCAGGTGGGTGGAGGAGTTCCCCCACGACCCGAAACAGCTCCGATGATCTATTTGCTGCAGACGCTATCCGGGTGGTCGTGAATGATTTCCTGGCCACCCGAATAGCCACGGAGTATGCCTTAAGAGAGGCTTTAGCCCGTGCTCGATCAGACACGACCCGAGATTTCCTCCATTTGCGCTCTAGCCCCCTTCTCGCATGCTTCATCATGGCCAGCTCCCCAGTGAACCAGGGAGATGGCCTGTCACGACGCAACGAGATGGGGCGTTCGGGTGCGATCACATCTAATGCCCTGGACATCTCCCCATTATAGAGAGACACCAAGGCGTCGATGGAATCGCCAGGCTCCAAGGCAGGAAGAGCCCCAAGATTCCTCAGGAATCCATCCGGATCCATCAGTCTCCTAGGGCGGACCAGTTTAATCTGTCCTCCACCCCTGCGGAGGTTGAGAGTCGCAGCAAGTCTAAAAGTGATCAGATAATGATCAGACCATGACACCGGAAGGATGTTTTGATCTTCCACTCTAATCATTTCGTTGTCCGCCACAAAAACAAGGTCAAGAGTATGTCCAGCTTGATGAGTGGGACCAGATATTATTTGTGACAGCCCTATGGTCGTCATGGTGGCCATAAAATCCTGAGCTGCGCCAGAAAGGGTGGTCTCGGCGTGGATGTTAAAGTCTCCCAGCACCACCAGGCGCTGGGAGACCAAGGCCGAATTAGAGACCACCTCCGCTAGCTCAGACAGGGAAACTACTGGGTCGTGGGGTGGGCGGTACACCAGCAGGAACCCCACACTGTCACGGCTCCCCACTTTCAAGTGGACACACTCGAACCCCGAAGCCTGCGGAACAGCGCATCTGATCACGGCGATGGATTGCCGAAAGACTACTGCGACCCCTCCTCCCCGCCCCCCTTGTCTGGCCTGCTGATGCACTCCGAAACCAGGTGGACACAACTGAGTGAGATTTACTCCCCCCAGCTCGTCCAACCAGGTCTCGGTGATGCATGCCAGATCCGCCCTCTCACCCACGATCAAGTCCTGGATGGCCGCGGTCTTACCATTAACGGATCTGGCATTAATCAGCAGGACCTTAAGGCCAAGGGGGCTGCCATGGAGCCTACCACTACCTACCTTCTCCAGGGTCGCAAGAACTCTGTTGCGCTTCTCCCTGGGATGTTGGTGACCCGCTATTCTCCTCCCCCACATGACTTGGATGGCACCCCCTTCCTCTGGAACCCTCCCACCCCCTACATGGGCAGGATCTATAACTAGTCAGCTCTCAGAGGAAGAAGTCGGGCTGGGGAATAATCTCCCTTGGGCGTTAGGTAAGGATGTTTCTGATGATGAGGTAGATAATGAAACATCAAGGGAGCTGAGTGGGCTGAATAAGGGGAGTGTTCTCGAGCGAAGGAGTGTGGCTGGTTGAGCGGGGGCGACCGGGGCAGATGGAGTCTCAAAATGGTATGAACCAGGAGGGGGGGAGGGGGAGGCCCTAACCGGGGAGCTAATTGTGGAGTTCACACGGGGACCTGATGGAGTATGGCGAGAAGGAACCCCGGAAGCAAATAAGGGGCGTATCTGGGGGTCCACAACTACCCTCCTAATGGTAATGCCCCATTTCTTTAAGACAGAGCGCTTTGCCATAAGCTCTCCGAGCCATGAATTGTCTTCTGGTGTTATTTGAAGACGGGAGGAACGGTCAGATGATTGGTAGTCCCTCCATAACCACACTATGGCTTCTAGTCTTCTAGATATGGCTATGTTTATGATAGTGCTGTCTACTTTTATTGCATGCTATGTTTTTGCTTTTTATATGTTGTTTGCCACTTTGTTTCCTGAGCTGGGAGAAAAGCAAGAGAGAAACAAACAAACAAATAAATAAATAATAGGACAAATTATGTAGGTGTCCCTGGTAAGAATGTTTTTAGAGAGAATATTGATACTATGAAACTTACCCTACAACTGCTAGGCTAGCCTGTTGTCCTTGTGTGAGCTTGAGGATTTTGTGATAGCTGGTGGCTTTGAAATCTTAGCCCCAAATTTAAAAAGGCTAGCCAAGTGCTGAACAGTTTCAGCACCATGGATAGCAACTAAAACAGGATGTCAAACCCACAAATGTGGAGGGCTGCTTCTACTGATATGCAAAGGCACTATACTCAGGTCTTGTGGGTTTTTTCGGGCTATATGGCCATGTTCTAGAGGCATTTCTCCTGACGTTTCACCTGCATCTATGGCAAGCATCCTCAGAGGTGAGGTCTATGCATCTATGGCAAGCATCCTCAGAGGTGAGGCACTATATTCAATAGGTTGTGTTATTAAGTGAAGTACAGGTCAATCTCCAATTTGATCCACTTTTTATCAGACTAAAAAGGCAGCCATCTTGTCCTTAACCTCAAGCAAGATAAAGCCTTATAATCACAATTCAGATTTCACGAGGCTCTTTGATGACTAAAACAAACATGCATACCTGCTCCATTTCCCATGTGTAAAATGTAACTACTGCTTTATAACATTCACATAAATACTGCATTTATTATCTATAATTTAGTCCTATACATTTTATTGTTTGAGTGTGAATGTTATGTTCCACTACATATTTTTCTACATCCTGATTTTTTTTTAAATCCCACAGCAGGTTGGTACAAAGTATATTTTGTAAAGCATTCTTCTGAGAGATCTTCCAGAATTCTTATTCAGTTTACAGTGATCTCTAACCTTTTCAGCAAGCTCTACCTGGAACCCATAACCCTCATACCATGTTGACAATACAGCAGTTCGACAAATTGCAACAATTTATTTATTTATTTATTTATTTACTTTGCTTACAATCTGATGTGAAACTCAGAGCCAACACTTCATGGACACATTACCAGTTTCTTGAACTCTTTTAATACACACATAAAGACACACAATCACAGAACTCACAGCAAGCCAAGTCAAACTTGATTTCAGTTATCAGAATGGTCACAGAATCCAGCATGAAAGCAGTAAGCTTTCTCTGCTTAGCTGGTGATGTACAGCATGTCTAGGTATACATACATTTCCTTGAAATGTACAAAGAAAATATAATGTATGAAAGTACTATATTTTTTTATTCAGAGACTCTCTCTTAAAACACAAGTAAATGGAAGCCTGCTCTATGTACAGTTTGGATATTTTCCCCCTAAAAACAGTTGGCCCCCATATCTATGGATCTGGGGTCCATGGATCCCACCAGCCATAACTTGAAAATAGTTTTGAAATTTTTGAAAAGCGATCCTTGATTTTGCCATTTGTATAAGCAACACCACTTTTATTAACTCATTATAAGTAAAGGTAAAGGGTTTTCCTGACATTAAGTCTAGTCATGTCTGACTGGGGGGGTGGTGCGCATCTCCATTTCTAAGCTGAAGAGTTGCTTGTAGACACCTCCAAGGTCATGTGGCCGGCATGACTGCATGGAGCATCATTACCTTCCCACCAAGGCGGTACCTATTGATCTACTCACATTTGTATGTTTTTGAGCTGCTAGGTTGGCCAAAGCTGGGGCTAACAGTGGGATCTCACCCTGCTCCCCAGATTCAAACCGCTAACTTCCAGTTAGCAACTCAGTGGTTTAACTCACTGCGCCACTAGAGGGACCCAGGTTCATTATACATAATGGGAATTGAGCATCCCTGGATTTTGGTATCCACAGGCTGGTCTTGAAACAAAACCCCAGCGGATACAAAGGGTCCACAATTTTTTTTCCTCTTGAAGGGGGTTTTAACATGATTTTGTCCTTGCCTTAATATATTTTGGGGCCGGAGGTTTAGCACAGCTAGTAAATCACCAGCAACTATAAGATCTGTCAACCGGACGGTTACAAGTTCGAAGCCCCGGGTCAGCATGAGTGGTCGACTGTCAGCCCTGCTCACTGTTTACCTGAGCATTTGAAAAACAGCTTTAGCTGTAATTAGAGAAATTAGGTACCGCTAAAAGCGGGAGAGGTGTTTTACGATGCCATAAATAAATGGAAGATCAGAAAATGCTGGGTGACCAAAAAGGAAGGACGGCTCTTCGCCATAAAGAATGGAGCAACAGCACCCCGTGTGGCTGGACTCACCTTTCTTGGCACCAAAAACAGCTGGACGCTAAGTCAACAACACCTTCTTTCTCTTCTGTCTGTCTGTGTATTGTTTATACAAAGCAGCATTGAATGTTTGCCATGTATATGTTCTGTGATCCACCCTGAGTCCCTTTCAGAGTGAGAAGGGCAGAATATAAATAATGTTTTATTATTATTAACCTGGTTGTGATATCATGTCATCTGATCAGAGATGAAGCAATCTGGATATTTAGCAAATTTTGTCCATTCATTTTGATTGTGATCCCTTTTTTGTTTTGATTGTTTAGATGTTCATTTGTAAAAGAGAAAAAATACCATTGCTCTTCATTTTGGGGCTTCTCAAAGTCAAATATATATACTTGCTGTCACTTAATTTCTTTGGCAGTCTCCTTATTAAGATGTTCCCTGTAACTTCACTGCATTGTCAGCACTACAGTGTTGCCTGACTTCAACATCTCCCCAGCAATGCCAATTTGGTCCCTGTTGGTTGGTGTCTGACCCAGCGACTTTGTGCAGCTCTGGAGGTCCTCCAAACTGCTCCCTGTGGTTCCTCTGTGTGCTTCAGCTTGGTAACATCAACTCCCCTCAAGTCATAACCATGGAGAACATTTTGGTCGAAACATTCAATTTATTGCAGAAAAAAACTACCAATTTTATAAAGCATTTTGCTCTGCTATAAATCCCAGCGAGCTAATAGCTGCTTTTGACAAGCTGGAGAAGGAAGTTGCTAGCAAACCTTCTCAAAGGTTGCCTAGTGACACGGTCATTGGAAGGCTAAACAAAAGAACATATTCTTGTTCGCACACGTTCGCCGTCATTGTGATGAAACACAATTTCTTCAAACATAAATCGCTTATTCAAGTGGACTGCTGTGGGAGCCTAAATGGAACTTGCAGGATTTAATTATTAATCTACTTTCTACTTTATTTAATTTGCTAAATATACCTAATTGTACAAGGGCAACTTGCAACGCTTGGAAGACAAAGGGAACATTTCCATTTGGTAGGCCACATCCCATTGGCCTTCTCAAACATCAAGGCATACTGAGAGGGGGAAAAGAACTTTCCATTGTGATACTAAATGGCAAAAAGAACAATTGTAGGACTTAGAATTCAAAGCCATAGCTGTGTTAGTCTCGAATATCAGTAAGCAAAGGGATCTTACAGCATCTTAGAGAATGGAATTGGTAGTATAAACTGTTGTAGATGGAGTCTACTTCCACAGATGCAACTCAGTTAGTTTCTAAGGTGCTATGAGTCTAAGAGACTCTCTCCAAATGAAACTGTTCAGTTCTTAATATCATTTCTTTGTTAGATCACAGCAATGTTCTACAACACTCTCACCTCTCCGGCTGTTACTGAAATAGATAGCATGGGGATAATCGAATGCTCCACTTACTGTCATTCAGCACAAGTGACTTAGACTCCAATTTCTCATGGTTAGTGATTTCCATGGTAATGGGGTAGTGAATCTGTTCTGGATTGTAGTCTGAATGGTAAATGCACTGTCCTAGGTGCTGAAATCTATTTCCTCAGTTGTTTCAACACCTCAGATAGCTTTGAAACTCAGAGCAGATTGCTAACCCCACTGCCCAGGGAACTGTCAGTCACCAAGTCTGATATTTAGGATGAGCCAAGGACTGGGGATATACCATCTTACTATTCATATTTCTACCTTCTCTGAAATGATCTGTTCTGCTTGGCATTTACTTTTTTTACAATTGGGCATCAGAGCTCAAAACATCATCTTGAAATGCAGGCAACAGCAGGTATAAATCCACAAGGCAAAGCCTTAAACAAATAGGCCACAGCTGTGCATGCAGGTGGGAGATCTATATCCACTTCCTTTCAAGAAGCAATAAATTTTGTTTTGCATTGGCTTGTGAAGATTCTTCATGAGCGTCACTATAAAAAAATGACAAGCAACGCAAACTCCGGCCTGCTTCTTCAGAAAGAAGTCCTAGTTTGTTCAGTGGAGCTTACTCCAAAGTAAATGTGCACACTGCAGACTTAGCAGATTCTCTGACATCTCGCTTGCAACCTTGAACCCAGCAAAGTTAATGAAAGTTTTGCTTTTACTTTATGCTTCACTTACCTTAGGTATTAATCAATGGCAACCTTGAGATTAGAGGTGGTGTTTGTCCTGTCATGCTATCTGGTAATACTTTGTTCCAGGACTCCTTTGTCCTTTTCTTGAGAGTGAGCCAATGGCAAACATTTCTTCATTAGTTGCTGCGCAATTGCAAAACACTGTTCAACTTTTAACATACCAGACTAATTAAATTCAGATTTCAAGAAGTATTCCATTAAAGGCTTTGTTGTGAATGCTTCCAAGTGTCCTTTCTTATAGATGAGTTATACCTACATCACATTCAGCCACAATGTATTATTATTATTAATAATAATAATAATAATAATAATAATAATAATTTGTATTCTGCCCTATCTCCCAGAGGGGACTCTGGGTGATTCCAGCATACACAAACACAAAAGCAAACATTCAATGCCTAGAAACAACCAAACACAAAGGCTTATCTTTCCGGCTCATCTCTGGCTTTGAGGGGTGGTGCTCATCTCCAGCTTTGAAGGTGGTGCTCATCTCCATGTTTAAGCCAAAGAGCCAGCATTGTCCATAGACACCTCCTAGGTCATGTGGTCAGCATGACTACATGGAGCGCTGTTACCTTCCCACCAGGGCAGTAGCTATTGGTCTACTCACATTTGCATGTTTTTGAATTGGTAGTTTGGCAGAAGCTGGGGCTAACAATGGGAGCTCACCCCATCCTGTGGATTCGAACCACCAGCCTTCTGGTCAGCAAGTTCAGCAGCTCAGAGGTTTAACCTGTTGCACCACTGTATTAACATGTGTTGGAGCCTAACACATTAGGGTTGTATGGAAATAATTTTATATCAAGTCTGTCAGTTTAGTACATAGTCTATCTGCTTAATTTCTGCATCAGATTGCAGGATTTTCTAATGCACAATATCCACAGGTTTTTTTTTCTACACTACCTCTCCATATCTGCAATGTCCTTGAATATTTGGATTTCATATTTTGCTTTGTTTGTCCATTTGTTCATTATTTGCAATTTTTGATAGTCCAAGACTCACATATGGACTAGTTATATATTGCAACCAAATTTCTACATGATGTAGTGATTTGAGTGTTGGACTAGGATTTTGAATGACTAGAGTTTGTATCCCTCCTCAGGTGTGGAAATTCACTGAGTAACTTTGGGCAAGTCACTCTCACAGGATCAAAAAAGCAGTGGCAAACTCTATTTGAAGAAATCATATTAAGAAAGCTCTAAAGCAGGCCTGCACAACTTGTCAGTAGTAAGGGCCCAAAATTAAAATAAGCTAAATCTCTCTGAGCCATAGATAGGTTTATTAGTGCATCACTCAGCTCTTGTCTCTGCTGCCCTTCCTTTCGCTTTGCCTCTGGGTTGTTTCTGTCGTTTCCTCCTCCGGAGGGAAAAACAGTAAACTCTGCACCATTCATTTCCCTTACTCGTGAGGGGAAAGCTTAGCTTTGCCGTAAAAACCCTGCAACAAATTCGTGGTAAAGCTAAATTTCTCCTTCATAAACAAGGGAAATGAATGATGTGGCATTTGCAGCTTTGTTGCCGGAGGAGAAGGACACAACAGAGGCAACCCGGGGGAAAAGAAAAAGGAAGAGTGACGGAAGCAAGGACTGAGGCTCTTCTTCTTTACCACCTCCCTCTCCCTCTAAAATGGCCAATCTAATACCCCCCCCCCTCCGCCCAAGAAAAAAGGTCCAATGCCCTTGAAGGCACCTAAGAATAAGCACCACCAAATATAATTACAAAGACTATTGTCAGCTCTGCATTGAAAAGTCCATAAAAATGAAAGATAGACAGGATGTAATGTTTGTCTTTATGAACTGATGTTCGAAATGTAAAAGCAATGACTACTTCCATGTAATCAACCAAATTTAGTGCTAGTCTACAGTTCCTCACATCTCCCACTATTGGCCATACTGACTGTGGCTCCTGGCAGATCTTTTCTTTTTTGTGTGTGTTAAGAGTCACTTCTGGTGTGAGAGAATTGGCCATCTGCAAGGATGTTGCTCAGGAGATGCCCAAATATTTTATTATCCTGTGGGAGGCTTCTCTCATGTCCCCACATGGGAAGCTGGAGCTAACAGACAGGAGCTCACTATGCTCCCTGGGTTTAAACTTCCAACCTTTTGGTCAGCAGTCCTGCCAGCACAAGGGTTTAGCCCATTGTGGCACCAGGGGCTCCATGCCAGACCCAGAAGGCCACAATTAAACCACCGTGTTTCAGTATAAAAAGCTGGCCAAGCTACTTAAGTTAGCATTTCATGTTCAGAACAGCCAGCTTTCTGGCAGTCATGATTCAGGTGTGCAAATAAGACATAACTCCTGTCCTCCCTCAATCTTTTTTTACCTCCAACCATTCCTCCCCCATCTTCCATTTTGCGCTGGGATAAATGTTCTAATGCATATGCAGCTATTTACACTTGAGTGGCTGCCTATATAGAGTTGTGGTAGATTGTTTTCCCTCTGACTTTTAAATCAAGCTGCATTAGTTATTTGACTTTATTCTTTGCCATAATGTTGACAGACTTAAAAGAGACATCCATTTTTCATCCTCATAGGAGCAAACAACAAGGTAAATATTGCTTTTAATCACAAATGAGATGGGACACACAACATTCAAGGTTTGATGCTTCAACCACTTTTATCTTTATATGTGCGTGTGTGTATTGGATGTAGGCTTTGTCTATTGGTCTCTTAACTCAGAAACACATGCCCCGCAGCCCTATACCAGTCTTTGAAAGATGCAGGAACCGCATCTGGATTTGAGATGCACCCAGCAAATATCTAAGAATAGAGACATCAGAAGGAATCAATTAGGCAACAGAGCAAAACTATGACAGTAAACGGGGTTGGGACAAAGCATTTTGCTATCTGAGACAAAGAATGTGTTTGTGATTCTTCCTCAAAACTGGACTGCATTGGCAGCTCATATGTAGTCTTCTACTGGACCTGAGCACAAATAGATAGTTTAGGGAGTGCACAACAAAATGCCACCCTCTCTAGTTCCTTACCCTATTTCTATCCCCCCTAACATTTGCCATCCAAGGCATTTCCTTCCTTATGCCAATAAGGTAAGGCAGCAAATCGAGGAATGATTCAGCTTGTTCCAAACCATTGGCTTTGCTTTGGAAGTAGTAGTCTTCTTTCTCCAGTGCTTGAGGTTCTTTTGCCCACAGACACACACTCATTTTTGTTGTTTATTCATTCAGTCGCTTCCAACTCTTGGTGATTTCATGGACCAGCCCATGCCAGAGCTCCCTGCCGGCCGTCGCTACCCCCAGCTCCTTCAGAGTCAAGCCAGTCACTTCAAGGATACCATCCATCCATCTTGCCCTTGGTCGGCCCCTCTTCCTTTTTCCTTCCATTTTCCCCAGTATAGTTGTCTTCTCTAAGCATTCCTGTCTTCTCCTTATGTGGCCAAAATACTTCATCTTTGCCTCTAATATCCTTCCCTCCATGGTCATTGGCAATTAGGAATTAATTGTCTGTGTCTACAGCAGGCATGGGCAAATTTCAGCCCTCCAGTTGTTTTGGACTGCAACTTCCACAATTCCAAGGCTGTTAGGAATTGTGGGAATCAAAGTCCAAAACAGCTGGAGGACCGAAGTTTGCCTATGCCTCCTCTAGAGCAACTTTCTTCAGGAAAAACAACTAAAACGCCACTTTATAAGCTGCTCTTCCCTCTTTCCTGACCTGATTGCTTCCGATGCTTTCCATTTTTCACTTCTTAAGATGATTTTATTCATGGTCGCATCAGTGTTGCTTTCTGCTCAAAGCACCATTGTTTATCATTTCATTTTCCCCAGTGGCTTCCTTGCTTTATGTATTTGCCACAAGATTTTTGACGCCCATTTACCTCTGACAATTCTTTCTGTTGGAGGCAGCTTATTATTCCATTTGTTTTTGTTTCCTGTGTTTGTTTCAATCTGCTTTTCTGATGTCTGGCTGGGCTTTATTTTTCTTGGCAACAAACCTGGGGGGATTTTTGTTCACATAAGTTTTGAATGAATCTATGCTGGAATTTGCATTGACATCCCTGGATTTTTCCCTCTTTCATCTTGCCTGAGTTTGTGTGTTTATAAAAAGTTCAGTGACATACCCATTGTTTATTCCCCTTGCTTGGCAAAACTTTGTATTTGCAACGAGAAATTGAGCAACTTTCATCACAAGCTTGTGCTTGTCTCCTCAGAAGTAAGTCCCACTCCAACATTTCACAGATGAAAACAGAGACACAAGTGGCCAAGCAACATCAGAGTGTAGTCAAAAGGATGTGGTTGGACAAGAAGATAGTAAAGTGATTGAAGAGAAAGAAATCACAATCTAGGGCAAGCAACAGCAGTTTGCTTTTGCCTGAGTCTAATGGGAAGGGCAAATTTCTACACCTTCCTATCCTTTCCCACACCCCTGCCCTAGGCTAGTTAGTAAAGGTAAAGGTTTCCCCTGACATTAAGTCTAGTTGTGTCTGACTTTGTGGGGTGATGCTCATCTCCATTTCTCATAGAGCATGTGGCCAGCATGACTGCATGGAGAGCCGTTACCTTCCCACAGAAGCAGGACCTATTGATCTACTCAACTTGCATGTTTTCAAATTGCTAGGTTGGCAGAAGCTTGGGTTAACAGTAGGAGCTCACCCTGCTCCCTGGATATGAACCAATCTTTTGGTCAGCAAGTTCAGTAGCTCAGCGGTTTAACCCACTGTGCCATCAGGGGCAATTGAGTGTAAACCAGTTTTGCACTTTGAACTCAGTTTGCAGCAGTCAAGCAAGCTGTTGTCAAAAGGGGGAAAGTGACAAAAGGTGAGAGAAACTGGGACATTTTAAAAGCAGCTGAAGAAGTCAGATAACAGAGGATTCATTAGGACTGTTAACCTATAAATGAACACAAAGGAGATTCATCAGAGAATGCAAGCTGTTTATGGTGATTGTGTTGATGTGAGTACTGTGCGTCGCTGGGCAAGTAAGTTTAAATATGTTGAGGTGACACCTTCTGCTGTCAAGAATTCAATGACTGCACGTTGCTTAAGTCGCATTGACTGACCGTCTGCATAGGGTTCCATACTTGGCATTTTAACAACACAACTGTTCAATGCTAAGGCTTCCTGCCAAAATGGAACTGTAGAGGAGAGTCTACTGGACAAGCCAGTACCTGCTGCATACCAGTACTGCCACCTGTTGAGGAGTCACGAAGGTGGAGGCATTACTTTTCATTCAACCTTCATACATACACACTCTGTCCTTCAAGGGTCACTTACTGAAAAACAGTAAAACGTGTAGTCTAAAATCTCATGAAGACTTACTGGGAGTAAGCCCCAATAAATGCCAAAGGGTTTACTACTCAACCAGCAAATGAATGTGTGTGAAGCAGCAGTTCCTTGAGAATTGAAATTGCATTGTGCTCATGAGGTTTATTTTTGAACAGATGTGAGCAGGACTGTACTTTTACTAAAACAGTAGATTGTTCATGTTGCAGTTCTTTCCCAGAGCTTGGAGAGACAAATGTGTATTTCCTCTTGCAACAGGACCAAATTTTGGAAGGTAGGATTTACCAGGCATTGACTTCCTTGCGCCTCGCTCCCTAACCTCAGGAATGAATGACAGCCAGGTTTTTGGATGCAGTTAAAGTGTGAGGAAAGAGAATCAAGAGGCCAATAAAAGACAACAGATGGCTTCAAAGGAGAGAGCCTGGAAGAAATAATTTGTAAGCCGATGCAAGTCATGTAGAAGGAGCAAACTTCTCCATTGGACCTGAGTTGGAAGGAAATAGATGGTGGGGATTTCTGCCCAGGACTCATAAAACAACTTGGCTAATATCTTGCCTGTCTGCCAGAGTTAGCAGGATACCCAGGAGAGGCTGTGAGAGACTTTTTCAAATCTTGCTAAAAAAAGGAAGCCTGGCAAGCTTTCAAGCAAAGGGAAGCCTAGGAGTGAGTAATACTAAATGCTATTTCTTGTTGCTTCATTTCCTGCTCTTGTTTTATCTGGGGAGGGGGGTGCCTTAAGGAGTTCTCCCAGCCTAGCCCCTTCTCTAGTCCTTCACCTGCTTCCTACCTGAGACCACTTATCTTCATATTGGAGAGGCTCACCCAGAAGCTATTTTCACATTTCTTTGTCCAAATGTCTTCCAGAGGACTCTATAATCTTAAAGTAAAGGTTATTTTCCCAACTGAGCCTAAAGGCATGCATGCTGGGAGGTTTACTATATGTTTTCCCATGAAAGCTATGACCTCCACCATACAGCAGTGGTTCTGTTTACTTGAGGAGAGAGGTGATTTTGATAGATTTTCCATTCACCCCATTCCCACAACCTGCCTTCTTTCCTCCAGAGAATCCTTGCAGCTGTATTGGAACAATACAGCTGCAAGGCAATTTGGCAAAAACAATCCCTACCTGGAAACCACCAAGAGCGCTCATAATGTCAGATCCAACTGCATGAGGGACCTTTTTATTTCACTTTGGAATGAGATGAGGCCAGCTGAAACTGCCTTGGAGGCTGATGTGTGAATTAGTTCCAAAGGATAAACAGAGTGCCAACTAAAAGCTTGAGATGGCAATGAAAGGAAACCATTCCACAAACTGTCTATAGGGTGAAAAACATTTTACCTCCCATTCTTAAAAAAGATGACTAGAGTAGATCCACGGAGTCAGCTGCTGAATGTAGAAACTTGCAAACCATGTTGGTTCAATAGAGCTACACTAGTTAGATTGAACCATTAGGATTTGTGTCAGAAAATGTACTTGTACAATCTTAAACAGGAAAAAATCAGGAGGATAATTAGCAATTAGAAAACAGAAACCATCCTTGGCAAACATGTATACTTGGCAGATCGTCCTACCTCACAGGACTAGATGTGCCATTGCACTAGATTTGTCATAACCACCCTCACCAAAGTACTTCTTAAGAATTTGTGGAAGGGCTTCTAGAAGAAAATAATATATTTTTTATATATATTATTATATATTATTATATATTATTTGAATATATTTTTAAAAAATATATTCAAATAATTAATAATTATCTTTTTCATCCCAGTAACCAATCGCATATATTTTATATGACAATAGCAAACTCATTCTCCAAATGTAGAACCATCTTGCATCCAAAACATCATGCACACAAAGGAGATAGAAAGGCTTGGAGGTGTACAAAAGTAAAAAAAAAAAAAACCTTAAGAGGAAAGAAATCCTGTAAACTCATGTCTGTATAGGGAATTACATAGACCGTGAAGTGACCAAAGAGAACTGTGTATGCTTAATAGTTGTAAAATGCTTGCTGACTATTGGAAAGGGAAAACTCAGAGAATCCAGGTAATCTTTCATATTTCACAATTATAGCACCATAAATCCAATTTCTGGATGATTGAAGGTGAAGGTGACTCTGGTTTTGTGTGTGTGGAGGGGAACATTTTTTGATACAGATTTCACACATTGGTTTGTTAAAATCCCAGTGCCATTAATTTATTATTTGTACATTTATTTGCCTATTTATCTATGTCTCATATCATGGCCTTTATATGGGCACATTTTGAAGGACGCAACGAGCTTACAGAAGAAGAAATAGAAGCATTCCATCTGTTCTGAATGGTTACTGTGTTGTGTTATTTCAGTTCCACTAAAATTGTGGGTTTGGGGCCCAGAGTGTCAAGCTTCCAGAAGGCCAGATGAGACAGAAGCAGGTTGAAGGAAAAAAATCTGACCCTTTATTCTTAATGGTTAGAGAGGATGTCAGTGGACACAGCACACCAAAGAACTGATATAACTGCACTTGTGAATGCATTCGTTTATTTATAGTACATTTGACAGAAAAGCAGAGTAGTACAGAACAATTAGAAATTGCTGCACTGGTTCCTCATTGGTCCTGGAGGGTGCTGGCTAGGATCCACAGTTCCATCGGAAGAGGCGCAATTCCATTTTTGCCTCTGAGTCAATCAGAGGCAAGGCGAAAAATTTAATAAACTGTCATTTGTGGGTTTGAAATCTTGTGTCTGTTTGTGAATCTTTCTCAGAAACTGGGTGTGATTGTGTGCAACATGGTTGAATTGGTGTTTAATGGGTCCTGATGGTCCAATGCAAGATAAACAAAGGAGGTGCCGGCCAATGAACAAAAGGTGCTTAAGGCACAGTTACATACAATGGGGAATTCACAGAGTGGGTCTGGATTGGGGCTGTACATGAGGCAACATTTCCAGGATAAAGTTTTGGATAAAGTACCTTATCAGAAAGCCCAGGCAAAGCCCCTCACTTCACCTGACTTTCACAAGGAAAGAGGAAGCAGTGCGGTAAATCTGTAACCCTGTGCACAGCTCCCTCTCCATAACACTTTCCCCATCACATGGAGGTTGAGCCAGCACAACATGGGAAGCCTCCTGTGTTGGTGTGAAAGTGTCTGGCGATGCTTTCACTTTGGCTGGACGCGGGGCCTATACTGGAAGTCACATAACATCCTCCAGATGAGGCCTCCATCCTCCAAACAGAGTGAAAGCATCCTAGGATGCTGATTTCAGTCATCTGATGAGGTTGAAAATGAGATCAAGATGGCAAACCTTTGTTTCTTTTCATGAGAAAACCCATTATGTGTCCTGGGATTTTTCCAGGGTACTGGGAGAGGATTATGATCATTACAAAGCCATCCCCCAAAGTCCTATGGTGTGGTGAGAAACATTCTGAAACATTCCAAAGGAAATTCATGAAAGATTACTAGCAGACAAGGGTAAGGGTTACAGTTAGGGTTAGGAAAAATCCAATGTGTGCTGGCTGTATATCTCAACTGAGTTACAGATAATAATTCATAATTTGGGGGTTTAATTCTTGATAACAACTGAGGGCAACCTGCATTAGCTTGGCACTTCAGCACATACCGCTTCTTTGTGAAAAGCGTCCCTGATGTGCATGAGCAAGCTCAGCCAAATGCCATCACCATTACAAAGCGGAAGTGAGGGAGCATGGTCTAGGTTTTCCCAATGGGGTGGCCAGTGTGTTAAACTGACACATTAAAATTCTGCCTTTGCCTGCTGGGAAAGGAGGCATTCCTTTAAAAGAACACAGATTTTTATCTCCTCCCTAGTTAGATTGATTTCCCTGTTACAGGCACCAGTTCTTTCAGATTGGCTGGAAAGAACGAGGGCACTTGAGAGGACTCATGCAGGGTATGGTGACAAGGGGAACATTTTTGACACCAAAAGCAAATTAATTGATCAGCATGTGTCGATATGTCTGTGGTTCACATTGTGTACCAGGGAAGAGATGAAGACTGTGTGTGTTATACACAGCAGTGGTCTTGACATGTTTCTGAGTCACCTGGTGGAATGGAGATGGCAGAGGGAATCTCAAAGCTTGATCTGAGAATAAACAGCACATAGCAGACACTGGCATGTGGATTTGAGGATTAATATTAAACTAGATGGTTTTGAAATGGTATCCAGCATCAGACTGGGAAGGGTTGGTCAACTCCATGTATCTGAATGGAAAAGCTGAGAAAAGGGTGAGAAGGGAAGCAGTTCCCCCCATTATTCCTTCACACAAACCAGGTCACTTGGTTTTGCTTCTCTTTCCACACCTGTCACCCAGCTGTCATTTCATCAGGTTAAAGAACTTAATGCCAATATGTGCTTGCATTTTCTCTCACCCTACTAAGCCCACTTTGCTTTTGTGTTATGATCTTTTTGGTTGAGGGGTTGGCAGTTTACCACCTGCAGCCAGTCTGCCTGCTTTTCTGGCTCTGAGGCTTGCCTAACCAGCATCTCCCTTCACTGAACACATATATATACACACATACACAGAATAAATCAATCAATTAAAAAAAACCCACCCAGAACACCTGAAAGCTTCCAAAAAATCTGATTCCCTGCTAAATCAAGTGTATGGTTGGCTTAGCTAAAAATAAGTGTTTTGAGGATTGTGTGTGTGTGTCTAAATTAAAAATTTTGAACTCTAGTTAAAAATAAAATAAAAATAGAAGCCCTCAAAAGTTTGGAAAATTGAGTGGACCACAACACATAGATGTTGTTAGAATAAAAGTTTTTTGCACTTATACAGCATATTCAAATGCAAGCAATTCAGTTGTTTATGTGGGCTACATTCACATTTGTTAAGAAATAAAACTCTTCAACTTTCCCAAGAGTTATCTCTTCTCCCTGTTTGTTCTCTTTCTCTTACCAGAATTACTTTGGCAGCTTCCAACCGTTTGGGTTGTTGTAGGTTTTTTCGGGCTATATGGCCATGTTCTAGAGGCATTCTCTCCTGACGTTTCACCTGCATCTATGGCAAGAATCCACTGAGGATGCTTGCCATAGATGCAGGTGAAAGGTCAGGAGAGAATGCCTCTAGAACATGGCCATATAGCCTGAAAAAAACTACAACAACCCAGTGATTCCAGCCATGAAAGCCTTCGACAATACACTTCCAACCATTTGTTTTCCTCCCTACACATCTGGCCATAAGACAAATAATAATAATAATAATAATAATAATAATAATAATAATAATCTTTATATATATTCCAACCTATCTCCCCGAAGGGACTCAGGGTGGATTCCAACAAAGGCAAATATTCAATGCCTCAATACAACAAATGCAAACTTAATAGTAAAAAATAACCCCACGTATGAAAACTATTTGTAACATGACATCCATAAATTAAATAAAACATAACCTATACAAATTTTATCTAACATAAAATCTAAACAGAAAACATCTGTGTTAATTTACAGAAGCCAATGAAAGTCCATTGGCCAGTGATGTTGACTGGGCTAACATGATCTGACCAAGTCGAATACATTAATAGTTTTTAGTCAGAGGTCCAGAAGCGGTCTCTCATCATCTAATCCTCCTCCTCTCCATATGCTAATGAGCAAAAGTAAGTTATTTATGCACAGTTCTGCTGGTGGAAAGGACATATTGTTTTTTTGTAAAGGCAAAATACCTTTCCCACTGAGTTGCATAGTGGAAAACAAGAATAAGCAACTTCATCCAGTCCAGGGGTTCATTTCTCTTTCATAGACCCACAGCCAGGGGCGGCTCGTCCATTACGCGAAGTAAGCGGTCGCAGAACACTTTTTTTTTTGCCAGGGGCGCAGAGGCACCTCTGTAAATGCCCCTCAACCGCCACTTGAGGAGTGCCCCCTCAGCTCACAACAGCCCTAGCAGTCCGGGGGGAGCCTCGGCTTTCTTGCCTCGCTGCTGGGCGATCCTCTTCCCAAAGGGGCTGGGCCCTTGAGCCTCGCCTAGCCCCTCTCGTTCCTGTTCCACCCGGCTACCGGGTGTACGAGCAGAACCGGCGCTCAATCATTCTCCGTGTTTGATTCCTTCACCATGACCGGCTCCCTTTCCTGATCCCCTGGTGCTCCACCTGCCTCCTCTCCTCTCCCCAATCCATGGGTGGGCCAAGGGGCGGAGCCGCTGCGCCTGGCCTGCTTCAGATCTGGAGGCATGTCTGAAGACCCCAGCGTGCGCACCAAAAGTCGCCTCTTCTCATGACTTTCTCTTCAGCCATTGGGACCAAGAGAGAGAGAGAGAGAGAGAGAGACCCTCCGGCTGGAGGTATCTCCCACCTCCGCTCCCTCCTTTGTTTTTGCGCCTACTTTCAGGAAAGGTGGGCATCTCCACCTCTCTCTCTCTCTCTCTCGGTTCCAATGGCTGAGGAGAAAGTCAGGAGAAGAGGTGACTTTTGGTGCACATGCCGGGGTCTTCAGGCATGCCTCCGGACCCAAAGCAGGCCATGCAAGGGAGCAAGTGCAGCAAGTGTAGTTACTGGGATGTATAGATCACTTACAATCAAAGAGCATTCTGAACTCCTCCAATGATGGAATTGAACCAGATATGGCACACAGAACTCCCACGACAAACAGAAAATATATATCAATGATTGGTGGGGGGGGGGGGCCGACAAAATACTGTTTGCTTACCATTGAAAATTACCTAGGGCCGCCTCTGCCCACAGCATACTTTCCAATATTTCATAGGTAGAAAAGTTATTTTGCCTTTAGATAAATGATATGTAAGCTGTCCTTTCCACTAGTAGAACTGTGTATAAATGTCATTAAAATGCACAGAGAGAGAGAGAGAGAGAGTGTTAGGACTTTATGAGACAAACAATCTGTTCGATTACGCTGTTTTATGCTATTTTAACTGGTTATTTTTCTGTTTTTAATTGTATTTTGCCCTGGGCTTGGCCCCATGTAAGCCGCCCTGAGTCCCTTTGGGGAGATGGAAGCGGGGTAGAAAAATAAAGAACAACTTCTTCTTCTTCTTCTTCTTCTTCTTCTTCTTCTTCTTCTTCTTCTTCTTCTTCTTCTTCTTGCATAAAACCTTTGTGATGGGAAAATAAATTTCTCTCCATATCCACCAGTCTAGATTAGCAACTAGAACAGCCTTTCCCTTCCTGGTGCTCTTTAAATGCATGACTGGAATACAATCCCAGCAAGACCATTTCTGGAATAACCACCTCACCTTGCCCAGTGGTAGGGTTGGCCTTCAACTAGCTGTAAGCTGTGTCTTCATTGCCATGTATATTTTCCTTGGGCTACTACTAGGCTGCTGCTTCCTCTATATATATTTAGAACAGGGTTAGGAAATTAGTATGTTGGATTGCAGCTCCCAGCATTCCTCCCTATTGCATATATTGGCTAGGGCTCCTTGGATTTGCAATGACAATGTCTGGAAGGCCACTGTAAATTTCCACTCGTGATCTAGCTGGTTATTACACTAATTCAAAACTGCTTCACCTGTACTTTTAGAAGTAGCTAGACACTCATACTGTGTATTATGCTCTCACTCAATTAGAACTTTAGTAGCATAATTTCCACTATTTCCTTTTCTGCACTACACAGTCCTCAGCATTGACAATGCTGTTCACACTGCCCTGTTTGTCCCACCTGCTGTATCATGATTGGTTTTCTTTCATTTTCCTCCCCCCAAAATTTCCAAAAAATGAAGTTGTAACAATGCAGTCACAGCATAACACCATGGCAGCTATTACACTACTACTTTAAAAAATAAAATAGCAATTATTAAAAATATATATACTTAAAAGAAGTAACACTATGGCATGTGGTACTACAGATAAGCAAAATACAGACTCTTGAAAAAGTCCCCTTTACAAAAAAGGATTTGGATAGTGACTTCCAAAGCTTAACAAATCAGGGTTGTCCCATTATTACATTATAACAGGAAACCATTTATATGAAACTTTATCATAGGAGGCTGATATAATTACAACAGGAGAAAAGTGCCATTGGATGGAGCTTCCCACATGGCATCATATCTCTCCAGTAGTTACATTGCACTTGAATTGGATTGTCTCCTGTCATTGATGGAAAAACCACACCAATAAATCCAATATTACTATTCTTCCTTCAGTCTATCTTTTGCAATAATGTTCTTCTGCTGCAGTCCCGATATCACAAAGTGGATATTCCAGTTTCAAGAGTCCATGGGATGGGACCATAGTCATTATAGTGGAATCAGAGCACTATTGTTGTGTGATGTGTGAAAAGGCCCACGATTTCTCTTTTTTACAACTACTGGAGGGGCAGTATAGAAAATTGAACCTCCATGCCTTAGAAATGACAGCTTTTTTGTGCAACCAAAGGACTGAAATTCTAAAAATGCCTTAATTTAATCATACAACATAGTCAAAACTACTTAAAGGAAGCAAAGCTCTCTTTTATAGTCTGACCGCTTTGAGCAAATTTGGAGAATTTCTTGTCATTTCATTTTGATAATTCAATGCTGTGAAGCTACTGTTGTTTCTGGCTTGCCTGGAAGTGTTTAACAGCAGGAAGTGTGGGATAGAAGACAGTACCATGAGATTTGCAGGGTATTAGGGAAAATGAAAGTTTCTCTACAGATCGTAGAGTGTTTATTTGCTTCTTCCCCCCGGCTTCTGATTGAAATGCTTATATTGTATTTTTTGCTGCTGCTACATCCTTGAACTGTGCTGTATTGTGTTGTAACTGGCTTATAATAAAACTGTTTCAAATGCTTGAAAAGGTGGCTTTTACAACTTGTTGATATTGAATTTCAGTGTTTTATATGATAAGCTGTCTCGGATAAGCTTGCAGACCAAAGCAGAGTAGCAAATTGTGCCTCTCCTCCATGTCTCATGTCAACCCAATTCAAGGAACATTGTTTTGTTGTAGTTTATTCATTCAGTTGCTTCCAACTCTTTGTGACCTCATGGACCAGCCCACGCCAGAGCTCCCTGCCAGCTGTCGCCACCCCCAGCTCCTTCAAGGTCACGCCAGTCCCTTCAAGGATGCCGTCCATCCATCTTGTCCTTGGTCGGCGCCTCTTCCTTTTTCCTTCCTTTTTCCCCAGCATCATTGTCTTCTCCAAGCTTTCCTGTCTTCTCATTATGTATATATTTCTGTATATCGACCTCAAGGTCAGGTTTTGGTGAAGAAATTATGGGTTTTGATGTGACTGAATAAGCTAAGAGCTTTTTTTTTCTTTTGGAGAAGGGAAAACTCTGGAACACTTTAGGAGGCCAGTTATTTCGGGTTTTCATTGTTATTTTCTAGCCCAGACATTCAAAGAGCCTTTGTTGTTTTAAATTGCTTGTATTGTTATTGTTATTGCTGTATTGTTGTATTTTGGGCTCGGCCTCATGTAAGCCACACCGAGTCCTTTGGGGAGATGGTAGCGGGGTATAAATAAAGTGTTATTATTATTATTAAGTGACATTAGAATGGAGACAGTAGAGCAGTGGTTCTCAACCTATGGGTCCCCAACTGTTTTGGCCTACAACTCCCAGAAATCCCAGCTGGTTTACCAGCTGTTAGGATTTCTGGGAGTTGAAGCCAAAAAATCTGGGGACCCACAGGTTGAGAACCACTGCAGTAGAGGCATTGGTACTTCTTTTGAGTTCTCCCAGGACAGATTATTGCCTTGCCTTCCAGAACTCTACACAAATAAGGAGATGTTTCCTTTTTAATTTAGGAATTAATGTATGGTATGTTTTTTTAAACTAAAATGTCTAGACTTATACATAAGTATATACAGTAGTAGCCCCAGTCAGCCAAGTTAATTTGCTACCTAGGACAGCAATCCCAAACAAATATCTACCTGTCTCTGTTGATAAAATTGTGAGAACCACAAAGTAAAGAGCTAACAATTACCTGCCTTTTTGGTGACAACAAG
This sequence comes from Anolis sagrei, assembly GCF_037176765.1. NCBI lineage: Eukaryota > Metazoa > Chordata > Lepidosauria > Squamata > Anolidae > Anolis > Anolis sagrei. The sequence continues at coordinate 141,438,292 of NC_090021.1, read as the reverse complement.
CCCTCCAACATTTCCTAAATCAAGACAAAGACCCATATGGCCAAACACACTCAGAATGTGGCCAAGATGACAAACATCACACCACCCTAAATAATTGGTTTTTGGTCTTTCCCTGGGGTTATTTGAGGCATTGGTTCAGAAAATTGCAATGGATAAACTACACCAGCTCTAGTTTCTTAGATGATTTCTTATGAGCTGTCAGATGAAGACTATGATCAGATGAAAACAGATATATGGCATATATTCTGTATCTCAAAAACTATGGTTGATGGGGAAAAACTGATGCCATTTTTGGAATCAGCAGGTCAAATATATCCAGAAACACGGTTAACATTTGAGGCAACAAAATGTGTATTGTCCAGTGTTAATCAGGAAGAACATCACAAATTAGGACACACCGCAGCTGCTTGCTTTATGCTGAGTCTTCTGGGAAGAGCAAGGCTATATCTCATTATGTTTGCTAACATTGTGCTAACACACAAACAGGTTTAGAGCAGTTGAAATAAGATGAAGATAAAGGTGGCAAAAGCAAGAGAAACTAGGACAGCTGAAAATGTGAGACACTAGTAATAATAATAATAATAATAATAATAATAATAATAATTTTATTTATATTCGGCTTTATCTCCCCAAAGGGACTCAGGATGGATTGCCTGATACATTAATTGGATTTTCTTTTGCCAAACTGGGATTGTTGGAGGATATAAGACAGCTCCAAAGTGCTACTTTACATTAATTTTATTTAATAATAGAACCAGACCAGTGCTGTAGGAAAGTTATAATATTGAAAGTCACAGAAGAATATATATCTAATAATTTAGGAAACAACAACAGTCTCTGTCCCCTGGGCCAATCCTGTATAGCTCCTAGGCAGCTTTCCAACGAAAGTAAGCAATTGGTGCAAAGGAAAGCCAGCCTGGGTTGTCTGCTTGCAAGCAGCTACAGATGGATTCCTGTCTAATGACGTGTGTCACTTTGCGCTGGCCCCCTTTGCAATAGGAGAATCTTTTGGCAGGAGCAATTGCACTCTCTCTGCTCTGTTGGCTGTACCCCTGCCATAGCCTAGGTGCTTGTAATTGTTGGCTCCTAGGCTCTGTTCAACTTGGCGTTATACCCTAGTGGGCAACTCGCCACCCAAACAGATGGGCACAAATGTAAGCAGATTCAAGATAAAGCCATATGCGTTGATTTTTGTTCCTGCCTGGGATGGGTAGGATGCCATCGGCCCAGGAGGCCTGATGTAGCAGCCGTGCAGGCAACGCTTCAGCACATTTAGCAGAGAGTCAGTTGTTCAAACTACTGAGGACTGACATTCCTCAGAAAAAGATAAAAATAAAAATATCATTGTAGGGGGGAAAGGCTATCTCCTGTGTGAGAAAAAGGAGGGGGAAGATTCTTTCTCTTTAATTGAATGGAAAGATTGTAGGGGATTGTGTGTTTCCCTCCATTCTTTCTCCAAGACTTGGGGAATTCTCCACGGTTACTTCTTTCTTGGTCTCCTGCCATGTCACCAAGCATGCTTTTTTCTTGCCTCTTTTGCCTCCCACATATCCAATAACAATTGCATGTGAGCACCATGCAATTACACCACGGCAGCATCTTCTGGAATCGTCAGAAGCACCAGAGGAGCTCCCTCACTGGGGATTCTAAATGTCCTTCCCTAAACCGTAAATCCCAGGATACCAGAAAATGCAGCCAAAGCAAACTGAAGCAGATTCACAGTGCTATAGTTGCGTCCTATGAAAAGGCCTTAGGCCAGGACTCAGAAAGAGGACTAGCTCATGATTAAAGGAATTGTTTGGGGCTACTCTTGCAAAGGTTTCTTGCTCTTCCCTTCAAGCCTGGGCAGCAAATGGGGCTAAGGCTTACCTGTATCAGCTATATGAAACAATTATTGTATCTATCCATGTAGAAGTCAACCTCATGTATAAGTAAGGATCATTCTGCATGGAGCAGAGAACACCAATGCCATCTCAGGGTATCAGCCACTGGGTCAGAAATGCCAGTAACTCAGAAGAGCAGGAGAATCAGGCTTCAACACAAAAAACAACAAGACTCAACACTGAGGGCCTTTTATTCTACAATTTCAACTGTTGCTTGTTTAATGCTTTTTCCTCTGCTAAACTCTTAGACTTGCTATATACTCTACTTGCTCTTTCCTACTCTCCAAAGATAGGATATGTTTTACCCTTCTGGAATGCATTGCTTGGTGAGATTAGGCAAGCCCCTACTCTAGCTAATCTTCAAGAAGGATCTCAAAATCTGGCTCTTCCATTGCGTCTTTGGTTCCATCTCCTTTTGTTCGCTCCCCCCAAAATGTTTGTCCCCATACTGTACTTCCCCTTGCCTGTTTGAAAGCCTGTCTCCACTACTCCGTTTCCAATGAGTTTCTCCCTCACAAATATTTCCTTTTCACTTCTATCTCATCCTGATTTTTTAAATCATTTTATCTTGTACATGTGGCCCACTCATTGTGATTGTGATTTATCTCTCACTGTATTTTTGCACTTTTTATTGTATTCTTATGTTTTCATAGAATCATAGAATCATAGAATCAAAGAGTTGGAAGAGACCTCATGGGCCTTCCAGTCCAACCCCCTGCCAAGAAGCAGGAATATTGCATTCAAATCACCCCTGACAATGACCATCCAGCCTCTGTTTAAAAGCTTCCAAATAAAGAGCCTCTACCACACTCCGGGGCAGTATTTATTTTATTGTGTTTTTGGTTTTATTCTGTTGTAATGCACTACTGGGCTTGGTCTCATGTAAGCTACCCCGAGTCCCCTTTGGGAGGATGGTGGTGGGGTATAAATAAAGATGATTAGGATGATGAGGATAAGGATGATGATGATGATTATTATTTAGCCTGTTCAGCTTGTTCAGAATGTCTGAGCTAGGCTAGGGAGACTGCTGTGAGTTGCTGACCTCCATCTCCTCTGCTGGCCTGTCCAGCAACTCTTCATCCTCATTGTTGGAGCTGGCCATGACAGGGCCCATATAAAGACATAGAAACCTGCAATTTAAGCATGTGGACAACATGTTATTTTAAAAGAGAAATACAAGGCTAAGTTAGCTGAAAGCAACATTTTCATATGAGGTTTAAGTACAATGTAAACTTTTGGTACTGTTCCATTATTTGGGCGGAGACCACAACTAGAGAAGGATAGAGAGAAAAGGATAGTCCATTTTATGGGTTGGAAGGGGGTGGAAGGAGTAAAACCATTCCTGCTGTTTTCCTGTTATTCCCTTACCCATGTCACCATGGACTATCTTTCTCTGTCTAGTCCCTCCTTTGGAGTCCATCCAGATAACGGCACAGTATCAAACTTTTTAATAGCTCATTTCTCTGCAAATGATGGATTTCAACCTTTCCTTGTGGCCTCATAATGTATACAATTCTAGCCATTGTGGTGGTGATGGTTGTTATGCTGCACACATATTTTCTCATAAGACTCAAAGCAGTTTCAGGTCTAACACACAAATAGGTTAGCATCCTATATGGCTTAGAATAGTGGAACTATGGTATAACTGGCCAACCTCCTTAATGGCATACTAAGCTTAAAGCTGCAATGTGATATCCACTAAGCCAGATCTCCTCAAAGAGGGGTCCTCCATCTTTTTGGGCCTCCAACTCAGAGAATTCCTGACCGGTTGTCAAGGGCTTCTGGGAGTTGAAGTCCCAAACAGCTGGAGGGCCACAGTTTGAGGTGGCCTGAGATTAAACTCTGCTAAACATCTTGGAGCTTACTTGTGACGAGTTGTATGTAGGAACTATTCTGTAAACCATCTTAAAATCACAGACACTTTAAAACCTCTAAACCTGTTAAACTACAATTTAAAAACAATCATTTGGCCAATATAAATTAGTATCAATGCAACTTTGCAACAGTTATACATGTCCATATTATGAGATTATAGATGATCAGGAAGAATCCAATAGTCAATTATTTTCCAGTTGTAAATTTTGCTTTAGAAATCCAAATATTTTTCAAACCACATCAGAACTGTCTCTACCAAATTGGGACAGTCGAAAGATATGAGAGGGTCCCTAAGTCTTATTTATTTTGTAGGCCCTAGTAGCCTAGATTTTAAAAAAATAAATCTTCCATTGCAGTTTACTAGCAAAAATTTGCAGCTAACTGCTAAATCCCCTAAAGCTAATGGGAAAAGAAATGAAATTCACTAGAGCCAATGGTATAGTCAATATCATTGTTGATTTAGTTTTTAAAAATTCATTATCCAGTCAATATCATAGTCAATATCATGTTAATTAAAAACAGTTTAAATATAGTGTATTTTTATATAAATATAAATCTACATTAATATTCTCTTCCCCATTTTTGGACTCAGATCTGAGTCTTGATGCCTGGGCTTCAACAGTTCCCAGAAGTGTGTTTGCGCAGTGAAAACAAGTACTCCAGCTGTTCCCATTCCTGGAGAAGTCACATCTGGCTATGGTAATATACACCTTGATGACATCTCATTTGAATTATTGTAAGATGTCCTCTGTAGTGCTATCTTTGGGAAATCAGAAACTTCAATAGGTCCAAAATGTTGTGGACAAGCTGCTGAATGATGTTATTTATAGGAATCCTATAACTCTGCAGTTGCAACAGCTTCATTGGCTATGGTACATTTTGGGGCAGAATTCAAAGTACAAGTACCTTTAACCACCTGATCACATTGAGGAATTTCCCAGTCGTAGGACACTTCAGCTTCTTTTCAAGCAGAAAGAGGCACAGAGCTCATCACATGAGCTAAATTATTTCTTGCTGTCATGCATAGCCCTCTGTGGTTGAAGAGGCAGAAGTATCCTGAAAGGAGGGAACTCTGGCAATTGACCTCATCACATTGACAAATTTTCTCCCACTAGGACACTTCAGCCTTTTTTCAAGCATGGAGAGGCACAGAGCTCATCAGGGGTTCCAGGGTTGAAAAGAGGCAGAAATGTCCTGAAAGGAGGGAACTCAGAACATGGGCCAGCAATTGTACTCAGAGCTCCTGTCTCTTATCACACTTTACTCCCATGTTTACAATTGAAGAACAGGTGGAATGGGAACCATCAAAGTTGCCCATCCTGCTTCATTGCTCAGTCATCAGTAGTCTCTTGTATGATATGGGGTTTGGTGCAAAACAATATTTCCCATGGAAAGAAATGATTTGATTCCGGATCACTGTCTCTTGTGTCCCATGGGGTTTAATGCAGAACAATTTTATGCCATGGAAAGAAGTAGTTTCAAACTGGTATCAGTCTCCTTTAATGTAAAGGGCTTTGGACAGGGCAAGGAATCTCTTGGAATTCGGATATTGTTGTATCTCCTGATGATGATGATGATGATGATGATGATGCCTGCCACAAGCAACTGGTGGGATCACAAGCCAGAAAAAGTTACAGAAATGAACACGCCAAACTCCTCTGGGACTTCTGAATTCAGACATGCAGAGTTTTGGAGCACAATACTCCTGACCTCACAATCGTGTTAAAAACAAAGTATGGATTGTTGATGTTGCAATCCCAGGTGACAGCAGGATTGAAGAAAAACAACTGGAAAAGTGGACATGATATGAGGATTTAAAGATTGAACTGCAAAGTCTCTGGCACAAACCAGTAAAGGTGGTTCCAGTGGTGATCGACACACTGAGTGCAGTGCCTAAAGACCTTGGCCTGCACTTAAACACAATCGGCGCTGACAAAATTACCATCTGCCAGATGCAGAAGGCCACCTTACTGGGATCTGCACGCATTATTCGCTGATACATCACACAGTCCTAGACACTTGGGAAGTGTCCGACGTGTGATCCAATACAACAGCCAGCAGAGTGATCTTGTCTGCTGTGGACTCATCTTGTGTTTCAAATAACAATAATAATACTGATGGTGTGATGAATGTAAGATGAATGCATTGCTAGCTCTTTAGTTTCCACGTATTAGTGTGATGGTGAGGCAATGCTGTTAATCTGAATTCTGTAACTGGATGATAAGACGGTGTAGATCCAACCATACTTGCATAGTGAAGAAGCGGAACATGAATTGTGGCCTGTATCTCCCTATATGAACTGATAAAGTTTAAGATCTTCAGTGAGACATGTATTTCAGAGTCAAAACTGTTATAGACAGGTCTGGTGTGGACATCGGAGAGGAATTCAGAACACTCTTCCACAGAAGATTACCTCCAATCCCTACACCTGTTTTTGACAGACAAAAACATTTTGTTTCTCTAATCGTGTGACCAAGGAGCTTTTAAAGCTAGTCTGCTGTACTTTTCTCTGTTAAATTATGTTTTAAATGTGTTTTCAAATGTTTTAACCCTGTGCTTTTTAATTGGAATTGTAAATTGTTCATTAACTTGGGTAAAATACGATTTTAGCTGCATTTTTGTTTTAGATTAGTGGAAGTTTCTTGGTGTCCTCTGCTAGGAAAAAACGCCACCCTGAGTCCCCCTAGGAGTTGAGAAGGGCGGGGTAAAATTGTTTGAAATAAAAATAAATAAATAAACACAACTTATCACAAAATAAATATTAATCAGATGAGGGTTTTTTTTTTTTAAAAAAACCCAGTTATAGTTAATTTGTTTCTAGCATGTATCTAGAGTTCTCTCTAGTGCAGTCGTTCCCAACCCTTTTTTTGATCAGGGACCACTCCCCAACATTAGTACCAAAAGGGTTACGAATCAGTTTTTGGTCAACTTTAGATTTCGTTTGGTTATTTGTGGTGCTGATTCAGAAAATTGCATTGGATAAACCACATCAGCTCAGAACATATTCCATCCAGTAGTCACCATCTGCTCACTCACAGAAAACCATATTTAATAATCTAGAGCTGGTGTGGTCTATCCAATGCAATTTTCTGAATCAGCACCTCCAATAACCCCAGGAACAGGTCTAAAAACAAAGAAACCAAAGCGTCTCCACATGGAACAACTCATCTCAGGAGGAGGGAGGAGGAGGAGAAGCAGTCTCTCTCCTCCCAACATCCCTGTTGCCTCAGCACTATAAGAGGGTTTCATGAGACCAGTCAATCTTGTTGCAATGGTGTAGCCATAGATTTTAAATGTGTGTTGTATTACTGTCATTTTTATTGCTTTTCTGTTTATGAGTTTTATTTTAAATGTTTTATTGTTGTTGTTATTGCTTGTATTTTATGTATTGTGGGCTCGGTCTCATGTAAGCCGCACCGAGTCCCTTGGGGTGATGGTAGCAGGGTACAAATAAAGTATTATTATTATTATTATTATTATTATTATTAGTAGTAGTAGTAGTAAAGGTGAAGCTGTGGGTCATATTTTAGTTCATGGGGACCACTGGTGGTCCACGGATCATAGTTTGGGAACCACTGGTCTAGTGTTATCTGTTTAAATTCTCCTTAACTTCCTCTTATTTCTAAATCTACAAAAAAGCATGCCAGTATCATGTCCTGTCTTATGTGTGTTTTGCTGCAGAGATGTGTTTTCAGTCAATTGGCAGCACAGCGACAGGTATTTATAATGAATTAACACATTGGCTCACAATTTAACCAAGAGGCTTATTCTATAGGCCATGAACAACAAACCATCACAGGTCTGAGATGAGTTGGGCAACAATCAGCTAGGATGTAATCACCTATTTGAAAGATTGGATTTCTGTCTTATTTGTAAACTCCAAAGAGAGGCCATGGAGATTGTGTTGCATAAAACTTTACACAGATTTCATGAAGTAGAACATTTCTTGAAAAGAATCCTCCTGCCCAAGAGGACTAAATCAGAGAGTTTTTGTTTTTTTAAAAAATAAAACACTGCCAAGAATGTGATTGCAATAATCTTTAGTCCCTCCCCCCAAAACCCCCCCAGAGCAGTCTGTTTTATTAAAATGTTTTAAAATCGGACTAGTAATTAAAGCAATAACATTGGCTGTGAATGCTGGCATGAATCAAAATTTTGTATAGTACTCCTGGTACTTCTCTTGAAAGACTTTTATACCATAATGTCCTGATAAGAATCCCATCTTTGGTCAGAGCTTATTGTCCAATACTGTCTTTTTCTAAGTGTTTTTGCAATAAAGGATCATTTTCTTTGTTATTGGAGAGATACATTGAAATGCAAAGATACAGAATGGGGAACAATGCCTGGCTTGAGAGCAGTACGTGTGAAAAAGATCTTGGAGTCCTCGTGGACAACAAGTTAAACATGAGCCAACAATGTGATGCAGCAGCAAAAAAGCCAATGGGATTTTGGCCAGCATCAATAGGAGTATAGTGTCTAGATCCAAGGAAGTCATTCTACCCCTCTATTCTGCCTTGGTTAGACCACACTGGGAATATTGTGTCCAATTCTGGGCACCACAATTGAGGAGGGATTTGATAAGCAGGAATGTGTCCAGAGGAGGGCGACTAAAATGATCAAGGGTCTGAAGAACAAGCGCTATGAGGAGCGACATAAAGAGCTGGGTGTGTTTAGCCTGAAGAAGAGAAGGCTGAGAGGAGACATGATAGCCATGTATAAATTCGTGAGAGGAAGTCATAGGGAGGAGAGAGAAAGCTTGTTTTCTGCTGCCCTGGAAACTAGGACACTGAACAATGGCTTCAAACTACAGAAAAGGAGATTCCATCTGAACATTAAGAAGAACTTCCTGACTCTGAGAGCTGTTCAGCAGTGGAACTCTGAACTCTGATCTTTCCCTTCCTATGTTGTTTGTGGCTGTGGGTTTATTTCTTTAACAAGGAGAAATAGTGCAATAGCGTACCAGGAGGGGACACAAGTGTGACTAAATATTGTGAATATGGAACTGTTACCTAGTGTTACTCATCTCTAACTATACTATATTAATGATAGCTACTTAGAGGCTTATCACATGAAGTGGATGTGCAGTGGGATAATAGCACCTTCAGTTGTGGCTTATCACATGATCATGATGTCCAGAGGAGGGGAACTAAAATGATCAAGGGTCTGGAGGACAAGCCCTATGAGGAGTGGCTTAAAGGGCTGGGCATGTTTAGCCTGCAGGAGAGAAGGCTGAGAGGAGACATGATGAGGGCCATGTATAAATATGTGAGGGGAAGTCATAGAGAGGAGGGAGCAAGCTTGTTTTGTGCTGCTCTGGAGACTAGGACACAGAATAATGGCTTCAAATTACAGGAAAGGAGATTCCACTTGTATATTAGGAAGCACTTCCTGACTGTGAGAGCCATTCAGCAGTGGAACTCTCTGCCCCAGAGGGTGGTGGAGGCTTCTTCTTTGGAGGCTTTTAAACAGAGGCTGGGTGGCCATCTGTCGGGGGTGCTTTGAATGTGATTTTCCTGCTTCTTGGCAGGGGGGTTGGACTGGATGGTTCACGAGGTGTCTTCCAACTCTATGATTCTATACTTTACTGATGATCCTATGCTTGGGAGAAGGAGATCCATTCTGCCAGTGCCTGAAATGCTGGTGAATGATTTTTCATCAGGTTTTCAGGGGAGAAGGATCAGGCCAGATGGGGTGACTTAGTTGAATATACAGCTGATACAGGAAACTGACCAATGTTTTTAAATTAAAGATTTAAGCATAAATAACCTAGCTGTTAAAATCTAGCCATGGTTGTGCCTCTTCTTGAGATACCAGTTCTCACTGAGGATTTTTGTGTGTGTGTGTGTCAGGAGCAACTTGAAAAACTGAACGTCGCTTCTGGTGTGAGAGAATTGACCCTCTGAAAGGACGTTGCTCAGGGGATGCCTGTATGTTTGATGTTTTACCATCCTTGTGGGAGGCTTCTTTCATGTCCTCACATGGGGAGCTGTAGCTGACAGAGGGAGCTCATCTGCACTCTCATAGAATCATAGAATCAAAGAGTTGGAAGAGACCTCATGGGCCATCCAGTCCAACCGCCCCATCCATCCTAACATTTAGGAAACGGGTGAAGACGTGGCTGTGGAGTCAGGCCTTCGAGGAATGAGACAACCCCATAGGACTCTGGATGGAAGTGGATATAGATCCATCTTATTAGGATGACTGACCACTGTAGTTTTATATTTAGTGTTTTTAAAGCTGTTTTGTAATTTGTGATATATGATATTTTAATGAATGTATATGTTTTTATGGCTGTAAACCGGGCTGAGTGCCTCGACAAGGTTGAGAAGCTCGGTATACAAAACTGTGAAAGGAGAAAGAAGAAGAAAGAACCCCCTGCCAAGAAGCAGGAATATTGCATTCAAATCACCCCTGACAGATGGCCATCCAGCCTCTGTTTAAAAGCTTCCAAAGAAGGAGCCTCCACCACACTCTGGGGCACACTCTCTCTGGATTCAAACTGCTGACCTATTGATCAGCAATCCTGCCGGCATAAGGGTTCAACCCATTGCACCATTGGGGGCTCCCTCACTGGGGATGAAGAAAACACAGGAGTATTCTGTATATTCTAAGCTGTGACCCATCCCCACCCACCTGCTTGACCATCATAAAAGGAATCAGTGATAGGCTAATACCCAAGACAGAAACAGACATATTAGCACCACTCTCTGTGATATCATTTCTTTATTCATGCATCAGAAATATTTTATAGCCTAGGGGTGGCCAGCTGGACATATAAATGGGGGAAACAGCTTAGCTTTGGACACTGTACCTGATGTTACAAACAGCCACAAGAGCTAGTAATTTCAAGATCCTAGTCACATAACACTTCTGTTCCTATTTTCCTTCACTGAAACCAGACTGGGGCCTTGTGCCAGACTCTCCCTGAACTGTCCTATTCCACCATCAATTCCATTACCTGCTGCACTTTCCTCCAGAGCATGTTCAATTTATCATTAGCTAGCATGATAGTGCCCTTTGGTAATGAACAATGGCTAGGATGATCTTTAAAAACACACACACAACAATTCTAACATACAAATCTAGGCATTCTTCCCAGAACATCTGAAAGCTTTTGGCACAGGGGCTGCTGCACTCAGAAAGTTTACAGCCATTTTACATCAGTGGACAGGATTTATTTTCCACTCCTTTATGTCCTTTCAGATTTCATCTGCTGCTGCTGTACCTGTACCCATTTTGGAGCAATTCATTAAGTGCAGTTGCCCATTGAAGGCTGCTGAAACTGGTTCTATTTGTTCGATTCAGCACATGAGAATTCTTATAAAACTATATTCCATTTCCGAGCTCCTCTACTCTGTCTAAGGAGACTGTCGATAAGACAATTCAGTTCACAGTCCAATGTCATGGCAGATAGATTCCTAACCTCCACAGTGCAATTTTGTCAACTTTTGTGGATATTTTTATGATTAAACCAATCCAGAGGGCGCTTGGAGCCGGTTATAAATCAAGAGCTAATTTCCTGAAAATGAGGAAAAGAGCCTAGAGCTAGCCCAAGATATTTTACTGCTTGAAGCAACAGATAAAACTGTCCTCCACTTGCTCCACCAACACAAGGCAGTACATACCATATTTTCTGGCATATAAGATGACTGGGTGCATAAAACGACACCAACTTTTCCAGTTAAAATATAGAGTTTGGGATATACTCACCGTATAAGACTATCCCTCTTCCAATGCACATCGAATAAAAATGAAAAAAACATCAGATTTGATTTCAATATAGTAATTTTCCTATTGCTGTACCTCCTTCTCTGCCTCTCAGATTTTGCATATGCGCACCTACGCTGCTTCACTGCAGTCCTCAGGAGCGAAATCTGAGAGGCAGAGAAGGCGGTACAGTAATAGGGTAAAAGGGAGGGCCAGAGGGTGAAAGAGGCATGTTTTTCTGAGCACAGTGCCGCTCTATCTGTTTTTCATCTCTGTATACGAACCCACACGATCTCTTCGATCTTCTGGAGAGGCCCTGCTCACACTCCCACCTGCATCGCAAGCACAATTGGTGGGAACGAGAGAGAGATCCTTTTCAGTGGTGGCCCCTTGACTCTGGAACTCACTCCCTAAGGACATCAGGCATGCCCCAACCTTGGCAATCTTTAAGAGGAGCTTGAAGATGTGGTTGTTCCAGTGTACCTTCCCAGAATAGTGATCCCATAGCACTTTGTCCTCCAAAGCACTTCATATTGTTTTAGGTCTTCTTGTATGTTTCCATACAAGAAACATTGTATGTTTTCTTCGCCCATGTGCAGCATTATTTTAATTTTAATTACATCTGGCCTACCCATAGTTTTTAAAGTGTGTTGTCCTATTTGTGTTATTGTTTCATTGTTTTGTTGTTTTTAAACTGCTTGTATTGTTGTTGTTATTGCTTATATTGTTGTATTTTGGGCTCGGCCTCATGTAAGCCGCACCGAGTCCCTTGGGGAGATGGTGGCGGGGTACAATTAAAGTGTTGTTGTTATTATTATTATTATTATTATTATTATTATTATTATTTTCCAATACCCCAGGCATCCCATATGTCTGCAGCTTGCTCTGCCCTTCACTTACACCTTCCCAGTGAGGCGCCCACTCACCTCATCATCGGGCCCGTGTTATGTCACTTATTTCCATGAATCCTGGTGAGTGGATTTTCTTCTACCATACTTGTACAGTGTCGCCCTTGCTGCTTTCATCCAATCACTACATATGGTGGGGATGCACCCACAGCTGTTTTTGAGCTCCCCCCACCATATGCAGCGACTGCAGATTCTCCGGTCCGGCTTGGAAGTTTCAGCACCTTTCCTATAAGACAACACCTGGCGTATTAGACGATCCCCAGCGTTTGTGAAGATTTTCCTGGGTTAAAAAGTAGTCTTATACAACAGGAAATACAGTTATTTTTCTGCCTTTTTGAGGATATAATATTTTGGGATATGCGTGCATGTATGATTTTGTTGTTTGCTTGTTTTGATGTATCTTTTTATGTCAAGTGGAATGTTTATGTCCTATGGTTAATCTCTTTACCCTCCCACATTGGGATTTTCTCAGCCATAGGTGCCTAAGGAATCAGACCTGCCAATTAAGCCCATGTTCACCTTACAATTACAAAGCAAACTTTGCTAAATGCAAGGTATGTAGGTGGGGAAATCCACATGCAATGACTAACAGACATCTGTCATTATCCCACAGGGCACTTCTAAAACAAAGCCTACTAAACATATAATCTGGTCTGATCCCTTATGATGGAGGGGAGCATAGTGTAGTGCATATATCTATTTTTGTGCCCTGTGTATCCTCAGAGTTTCCCCCGGTGACCCTCTAACAGTAAGAATAATCTTTGTAATAGAAAAACAAATGATTTTATATTTAAACAGCACTGTGACTCCCATCAAAACCTCAGAAACTGAAAAACAAAGTGGAATTTCACTTCTGGCAACTTTACTGGGCTGGTATAGCTGTGGTGGACCCAGAAGTGAAACACTGTCACTGTACTATCTGAAATTGCCCATCTCTGGTTTATGACATCAGAAGAGGGTGAAAGGTGTTTAGTCATATATAAGTAACATACGTAAATCAATCCCTTCTATTAGCTTTAGGCCCTTCACAGCCTTAATATAAACACTGGAAACCTGGCAATTCAGAGAGTAAAGCTAAACAGAGACCTGGTAACAAAGAATGGTGCTTTGGGACCCATTCCACAATCACTTTGAATCATCACTGTAAATGTTTTAATGACTTCAGAAACAATCTGACTAATGGAAATATGGTTGCACGGGGCCTATATTATTTTACTGGAGCTGTGTGCTTGTTATTTGTATACATAAAAGACTTAAACAATCTTTTGGAACAGTATGCAAAGTGGCATACTGCAAAATGCAAGTCCCCTCCCCCCAAAAAACTTCTACACACTTTGAAAACACTTCACAGAAGGAGTATCATGGAGCCCATCACACAACACAAAGCTACTTCTGCCTGTTGTCTGTGTTACTTCATCTGTGAACTGTTTTCAAAGTGTGGAGAAATGGGGGGATGGGGACTAGAACAAGGCAAAAATAACCTTCGGAGCTCCTGATTTGCGTGGAAACATTAGAAGGTACTTATTTACACGTGAGATGGGATCTGTCAGATTCACCCATATCAAATTGTTTCAGTGACTTTGATGAATGTGCCTTCCTATGAGAGGTCTCCAACTGAGCATTGATGCTACACTTCATTCCCGAAATCCTGTTGCATGATCTTTTCACGGCAATTTTTTAAAATTAATTTATCAACAGGAATTGCACAATTTTGAGCCATCACTACTTTGCTGTTGCTATATCTTCTTCTTGCTTGAAACCTTGGTTTTCCAAATTGTGCTACAGCTAGGTTGTTACAATTTATAATAATGTAATTCTGTGTTAAATCTACCATCTTCCCAGCAACTCAAGATTTTGGACTTTAGTGATTTCGTAGTTTTTCCTGTTATAAAAAAGGTGGAAATGCAGAATGGGTGGGGAATGCACTTGCTCGTATGATAGGTCAGAACACTGATGATTTTGGATTCAAAGCGCCAAAAATAAAAGTGTGTGATGGGGTTTGAAATATTATCCAATTTCATTTCAAACTCAATGGGACAATACCGTAAGATGACAATCCAGACACTGTTAACAGGTTGAAGCTTTAGAGTCCATTTGGAGAACTTTAAAGACTGTTTTTGGCACATATTGATGTGGATGAAAAATATTTGTTTCCTTTTTTTCCAGAAAACATTGATACTCTGCCTTAGTCCATTCCCATATTCTACATGTCCTCCAGTTCCTCCCTTTCTTTTCTTTCTCCCCCTCTCCCATTGTAACCATACTACAAACACTCGAACAACATTTTTAAAAGATTCTGAACTTTGCTAGAAATCTTACTATCAGCACAATGGGTTCAACTTGCTTTGGCAATGAGCTGTGGTGGTTGCATTTCTGCAGGAGAAATGGAGGAAAGGGGTACCTTAGTCTCAGTTTCAAACAGTTCCCTACAAGCTCTTGCTCCGCTGTATTTAAACTACTCTTCCCCTACATTTTTAAATCACATGGAATAATAACTGGGTTGGGGACCTTAAAAGAAGATCTCTGGAAGTGGAAAGGGTTAAGCATCCCTTTACCACTAGTCTATTGCAATTCCACTTATGCATCTCAAAGATGCTTTTCTTAAAAAAAACAAAAACAAATTATGTTAGGCCAACATGATCTGTGTTGATTCATAACCTGCAGTAACCTCCCAATTCTCCAGCTTCATTCTGAGTGAGATGCTAAAGGCATTTCACCCCATGAGCTTTTCTAATGTGAACGTAAAACCTGGAATGGAGAAAATGCTCCTTCACCTTAGAAATCCTTTCAAAAAATTGAAAAAGCAATTACAGTAGGCCTGTGTATTACACGAGGAGGCTATTCCAGAACCCTTTGTGTAATGTGTTTTTTTTACCCAGTCTCGAACCCAATTTGTCTTACCTGAAATGAACAATGTTTTGTCCTTCCAGTCGAAGCAACTCATTGGAATGGAGGACTTCAAAAATATCTACAAAAGTATTCTCCCTAGGCCTCTAGTGCAGTGTTTCTCAACCTTTTGGTCAGGACTCCGAGGGGGGAGGGGTCACAAGGGTATGTCAGAGGGGTTGCCAAAGACCATCAGAAAACACAGTATTTTCTGTTGGTCATGGGGGTTCTGTGTGGGAAGTTTGACCCAATTCTATTGTTTGTGGGGTTCAGAATGCTCTTTGATTGTAGGTGCACTATAAATCCCAGCAACTACAAATCCCAAATGTCAAGGTCAATTTAACTCAAACTCCACCAGTGTTCACATTTGGGCATATTGAGTATTCATGCCAACTTTGGTCCATATCCATCATTGTTTGAGTCCACAGTCCTTTCTGGATGTAGGTGAACTACAACTCCAAAACTCAAGGCCAATGCCCGCCAAACCCTTCTAGTATTTTGTGTTGGTCATGGGAGTTCTGTGTGCCAAGTTTGGTTCATTTGGTTCAATTCCATCATTTATGGAGTTCAGTATACTCTTTGATTGTAGGTTAACTATAAATGTCAGCAACTACAACACTCAAATGACAAAATCTACCCCCCCCCACCCCACCCTATCACTATTCAAATTTGGGTGTATTGGGTATTTGTGCCAGACTTGGTCTAATGAATGGAAATACATCCTGTGTATCAGATATCTACATTATGATTCATAACAGTAGCAAAATTACAGTCATGAAGTAGCAATGAAAATAATTTTATGGTTGAGAGTCACCACAACATGAGGAACTGTATTAAGGGGTCACGGCATCAGGAAGATTGAGAAACATTGTTCTAGTGTAATTGTATGGTCTGGTAGAAGTTGACCATAGAATTATACTAGGCATTTTCTAGGTCCTCTAGAGAAATTCTATGGTATTAAAAACTTTTCACATATTAATGAAACCACTTTCAATGAGTTCATGCAATAAGCAAGCCTATTACATTTATTAACTACTTATTCTTAACAAAATAATAAAAAGTGGAAGCTGTTCAAGAATAATAAAGGTTGTGGAGATGAACTATGTGCCACATTGATCTCACTAAAGGAAAAATGGAATATACATGCAAAAAGCAAACAGACAAATGCAGCTGAACTAATGAAAACATAAATTACTATCATGTCTGAAGATGCCCTAATGTTTCTAGTAAATTGGTGGAAACAACTGGAGAAAATGTATTTTGTGGACCCATAAATCTGTATCTCCTTAATTCTTAGGAAGCAAATATGGCGTTAAATATTTAACCTGAGACAGCATCTTATTTTTAACAAATGTTGCTGTGATTCAGAACTCTTGGCATGGATTATCCCCTTGATTCTTCATATTCGTACCCATGGAACTGATAGCAGCTTAGGAGATTTAATAAAACGATGCTGGAAGAAATGATCAAACATACACATGGACAAAAGTAGATGCAATGTTAAATATAAAACTGCAGGCATTTTTTTCTCTTTTCAAAGAAGAGCCAAAGAACTTAGATCCAGGAAATCTTGACTGTAGTCCCTTCTGAGCCATCATAGCCAATAGGTGACCTTAGGCCAGCCACGGTCTTTTAGCTTGACCATCCTCCTGGGATTGCTGTGAGGGGAAATTGGGAAGGACAGCCAAGTATGAGCTCACTGGACAAACAAAATGCTAAAAAAAATTAATTAAAGAGTGCAACCTCTAGTCCTTGGGCCTAATAGGATTCATCACTCAATCCTCCCTGTTCAGAGGGAATGGAGCCATTGCTATCTCTGATAAGGGGCAACAGTGATTATTTCTCTGTTCTTGCAAGGCAATCCTCATCATTATCTGATCACACATAGTAGGAACTCCGGAACCTTTCATTCCACATGATGATAACATAAGTTTTAGTTAATCGGGATTTGTAGTTTGGTCCGAGGTACCAGTTGAGTTTTCCAGATGAGAATTTGAAAGGCCCTTCCCACAAATGGAAGGGGCCGTGTTGGCGCAGCAGGTTAAACCACTAAGCTGGAAAACTTGCTGACTGGAAGGTCAGTGGTTCAAATCCGTGGGACAGGGTGAACTCCTGCTGTTAGCCCCAGCTTCTGCCAAGCTAGCAGTTCAAAAACATGTAAATGTGAGTAGATCAGTAGGTACTGCTTTAGCAGGAAGGTAATGGCACTCCATGCAGTCATGCTGACACATGATCTTGGAGGCATCTTTGAACAACCCCACCTCTTTGGCTTAGAAATTGAAATGAGCATCACCCCTCAGAGTTAGACTCGACTAGACTTAATGTCGAGGGGAAACCTTTACCTTTACCTACCTTAACTGGCAATCTCAGGCTCCTATATGATGCTACCATGGTGATTAAAGAGCAATCATAGTGCAATAATAATGTAGTGGGAAGGAATCTTCTCATAATGCTCTGGCACTTGTAGGAGCTGTCTGAGCTATACCTTAGGACCATGTTTACATAGCAATGTTGCCTAAGGGCAAATTTCTCACTCTCCTCCTTTTCTGAATGGGGATACAGGAGCAAAATGGATCACACTGCTGCCCAGAACTGCTCCCCTATCACTATCTGTTTTCATCATGCAGGAGGGGGAAGATGTCAAATGGGTAGCAATGTGCTTACCTCTTAGCTGAAGTTCACAGAGAACCAGCTGAAAATATATTGCTATCAAATCCTTTATTTGCCCCCCTGTGTAGGGACAAAATGGAGAACCTAATTTTAAGGCAAGGTGCCAAGTATCAAAACGCCACCTCACACTTTGTTCAGAGAGTCAAGGATGTCAAGTTGATGCTTTCCATACCAGTGAAACATTGGATCTACTCTGAACTTAAAATTCTCCTTCCAAGATGTTGAATCTATTGCAAGGGTATAGTTCAGAACCTTGGAGAGCTCATACTGGAGCAGGTTCATTGCTCTCCTGATATAGAAGGCACCAGCTGACATAAATGTCAGAGGACTTGGTCATATCTTGATATCAGGGCCATAACCATATCCCTCTGATGTCAGATATGGTCTAGTGAAAGTTTTGGAGAGGATGCATTCTTTAGCTTTTGGCCTCCCTTCTTCCATAAAAAAGTTAATAACTTTGGGTTGTTGTGGGTTTTTTTGGGCTGTATGGCCATGTTCTAGAGGCATTCTCTCCTGACGTTTCACGTGCATCTATGGCAAGCATTCTCAGAGGTTGTGAGGTCTGAGGATGTTGCCATAGATGCAGGTGAAACATCAGGAGAGAATGCCTCTAGAACATGGCCATATAGCCTGAAAAAAACTGCAACAACCCAGTGATTCCAGCCATGAAAGCCTTCGACAATACATTAAAAACTTTTCTCTCCTTGTAGAGTATTTCTCCTCTTCTTGCTACCTCCCTGTATGTCCTTACCTTGGCTGCACACGATGTTTGTTATGGTTTAGTGAAGTTTGGCTCTTCTTCTGTTTCAAGTGTTAGTACACACACACACACATACACACATTTATATCTACTTCTACATATTTAGATATGTACTCCTACACTGTTGCTAGTGCATGCTTAAAATTACTAAGTGCAAATACAACATATGCTGCAGAGCAAATTCCCAAGGGGCAGCTGTGTTCTTCATCTGCTGGGTGGGATTTCTCTCCCTCGGCTGTAGGTGTATGATTAGCATAGCAAAGCAAGCAAAACTGTATGGTCACAAAGGACAACTGTTGAAAATGGTTGTCAGTCTTCTTTGGATTACACCAGAACTTAAGATAGAAATGCCATAGGCTTCACCTGTAGCCCCTCTTCTGCTAGCATGTTGACATTTCTTTCCTCTGCTTTGAGGCCATAACTGCCAACTTAGGATAATTGCTCATTAGTGTAATGCGGTCTCTTATGTATTCTGAAAAAAGGGGGCAGATTTGCATGTATATGTGTGTGTGGTACTTCAAAAATAAATGTATCTCATCATGATTGGGTGACCTGCCTGCTCTCTCGGTTGGCTGTGAAGGTGCTTAAACTGTTGATGGGCACTCCAAGCTCCCTGTTTGCTCTCTCTTCTTTTGTTTCTGATTCAGTTTAAAATCAAAATTCAGGTGAACAACCTTTCAAATAAAGTTGTAACATTTGTTTTTCCAGATATTTTTAACCCCTTATCTTCCACGATGGCATCTGGGGAATGGAGTCAAAATATCCAGAGGGCAAAAAGGTGAGAACAATTGAAATAGAGGACGTCTTCAAACAGAGGCATGTCCACTGTGAGCTAGAACAGAGGTCATACTATATTTCTACAAGCAATTATGTTAGTAAATCTGACTTCAAGAAGCCAGAAAGGTCTTAGATGTATCTTTATGAAATAGTCATGATTAGCTGACAGTCCTCCTAAAAGGAGCTTACCCCTTTGTAGCAACTCCACATTGTCTGTAAGCAGCAAACTCTATGTGATGTGCAATGTGTAGAGGTCATGTATTTCGTTCTAGTTCACAGTAAGAAATCTGTTCCACAGGTTTTCCAGATTCTATCTGATATCTTTGCATTCTCCACCATTGGAGAATGATCTTAGGTATATTGCAGACTTAACTCTCTCCTTTCCAGTAGCCAATAAAATCTGGCTCCCTTAATCCATTTTGCTAGGATTTTCACCTCCCTCCTCTCCTTCCTGTTTTTGGAACTTATATAACACACCCCATCAAATACTACAAATCTTTTTCATTCTAACTGATTCGGGCCCAAACCTAGTACCTAGTTTACAGGGTATGGAAATTCTTCCACTCATTTCATCACTCAGTTGTGAAACTGGGGTGCCCATGAATATAAACACCAAAGTATTTTGGCACCAGTAGACTGTAGTGCTGCGAACATAAAGGTTCCTCCTCTCTTTATTTTTCTTCTCCTTTTACCTTAACCTCGAAGCAAAAGATGTTTTGTGCAACCTTTTCTGCTATGGATGATTGAATTGCTTGGTCATTAATACAAGGGCACCTGCATCAAGAAAACAAGATAATTATGTTCCCCCCAAAGGTTAAAGCTTATTGAAAGGGAACAAATATTGGGTGCAGCAAAACCATTTGGTAGTAATGGTGATAGATCTGGCTGTATCAAGAGGTAAAGTGAGGTACTGTACTCACTTCAGGCAGAAGATGCTGAGTAGTATGAAGGAGTAATGAACTATACAATTTGCTACTACATTTTTACTAGAGGTGTGGAGCTTGAGAGCTTTTCTCCCTCCTGTGTCAATAGGATTTGGCTGGCTTTGGATGCAACAAGAACAGCTACTGCAAAATGCAGTAACTAGACTGCTGACTGGAACAAACAAAAGCCATATGCCACCAGATTTAAAGAACTTATTGCTGTTGTTGTTTGCCTTCTAGTAGCCTGTGAACTTGTTGTGAAGCCATGAATTTCACATGGTGTTCTTAGGCACGGAATACTCAGAAGTGATTTTGGCACTTTCTTTCTCGAAATATAAATCCTGCAGAGTGGTGGGTGGGAGTGAGGGATTTGCCAGTTTTCCCACAGTGAATGAGTAAGCTACTCATCATTTCCTGCTAGCAAATGGTTTCTCAAGTATTCCTTCTGAGCAAGACTGGGCTCCAGCTGACACCAAAGCTAATGAAATAAAAAATAAAATAAAATATGAGTCACAAGAGTGTTAGGAATCTTTCCAACCTGAGTTTTTCCTTAGCTAAATCAATCGCTGCAAAATACCTTCCCCATGTTTTGAGCATCCCACACAATAATTGTCCCATCACACTGTGCTGAGCTATGGTTCGAATTTATTGTTATTTACTATGAATTGTTACTTATATATCTCCCACTTTCTCCAGGGAGCTCAGGGAATGTCTGCCTCCTAACGTACACCCCCACAAAAGCCTGGCTGAGTGGGTCATGCCAAAAAATAGTGTTTGGAGCATGATCATTCAATAAGGTTTGCAGCTGAGTGAAGATTTAGACCATGGTCTCCAAAGTCTTAGTTCAATATTCAAGCCATTACATCATGTTGACTCACAACAGAATCCAGAAATGTTAAGCCTCATAATAATCATGATTTTTTTTTAAAAAAATGTTTCAGATTGAAATTTTTGGCAACATGAAGTATAGCAACTTTTGTATTTCTGGCTTTCTACCATGTCACAAGTATGTTGTTGTTGGGTCATTTTGGGGGGTGGGTGGGGGAGACTGCAGATGTTTCAGACTAGGTATCTTGTCTGGTCAAAATATTCAGCAGCCATTCCGGTTTTGTTTCAGTGACCAATATACGGGAACAGTGGCAGTTCATACAAACAGGTGCATCACCTTGATCTGTGAAAGGAAGCCCTCCTTTACGTGGTTCACAAGTTGTCCCTTTTGTGTTACCAGGAAGCCGTGAGAGGTCACAGCTCTACTAAGTTCAAGGCCATTGCTCAAATATAGAACTATTTTTGTTCTTAATTTTATAAAACTCCTTCAATCTATGCATCTCTCATGTTCCCATGAGGTTTATTGATTTGTTACTGTGGAAATGCACTTTGAAAAAATAAAAGCAAAGAGAGAGAACATTCCTAAGCAAATAGAAGTTTCATTATCCCATGAGTATTAGTCACCATGTCTTAATATCACACTGAGAAATTTCTCCATTGTAGGAAACTTCGGCCTCGTTTCAAGCATGGAGAGGCACTGAGCTCATCACGTGAGTTAAACTACTTCTGGCTGTCATGCATAGCCCTCCATGGTTGAAAAGAGGCAGAAGTGTCCTGAAAGGAGGGACCTTCAGCAACTGATCTCATCACAATGAGAAAATCCTTCACCTCACCTCATAAGACAGTTCAGCCTTTTTCCTAACATTGAGAGACACAGAGGTCATTACATGTTCCAGAGCTGAAAAGAGGCAGAAATGTCCTAAAAGGAAGGAACTCTGAACACGGGTCAGCAATCATGTTCAGAGCTCCTACCTCTTATTACACTTTACAGCCATGTTTACAACTGAAAAACAGGTGTAATGAGAACCAACACAGTTTCCCATCCTGTTTCATTCCCCAACCATCAGCAATGGTTTCACCCTGGATTACTGTCTCTTGTATCCTATGGGGTTTGATACAGAACCACAGCATTCTATGGAAAGCAATGGTTTTAAACTGGATCACTGTCTCTTATTTATTTATTTATTTATTTGCTGCATTTATTAACCGCCGTTCTCAGCCCTAGGGCGACTCACGGCGGTGTACAACATATAAAAGACAATTTACAATAAAGCCAAGACGACAAAAAACCAACATATCACTAATGCACAATCATCTAATTATACTAAAAATAATCCGCTCCGTCTTATCGTGGAATCATAACCAATCTCGTAGTCCATATACCGTTCCAGTTGTCATTCCAGTTACTGTAGCACTCAGTTAAATGCCTTCTCGAATAGCCATGTCTTCAGGCTCTTACGGAAGGACATAAGGGAGGGCGCCTGTCTGATGTCAACAGGGAGGGTGTTCCACAGCCGGGGGGCCACCACCGAGAAGGCCCTCTCTCTCGTCCCCGCCAGACGTGCCTGTGAAGCAGGCGGGATCGAGAGAAGGGCCTCCCCAGACGATCTCAAGGTCCTCGTGGGCTCATAGGCCGAGATGCGGTCCGAAAGGTATCCTATTGGCTTTGATGCAGAACTATTGGATCCCATGGAAAGAAATTGTTTTAAACTGATGTCAATCTCTTTTAATGTAAAGGGCAGGGCAAGGGATCTCTTGGTGTTTGAATACTGTTGTTTCTCCTGATTAAAAACAAAAAAGTAATGCTGACTTTGTGATGATTGTAAGATGAATGTATTGCCAGCTCTTAAGTTTCCAGGTGTGAGTGTGATAGGGAGGCAGAATGCACAGATGATATAAGAGGGACGATTCTCTACTTTTAAAAGTATGGTCACCCATGTTATCCCCCTCAATGTGATGAAGTGGTAAGACATAGAACCAGCATGGTTCAGTTGGTCCTCTGTATCCATGGATTTTGTTTCTACAGCCATTCATGGCTTGCAATAAAAAAATCCAAAAGCAAACCTTTATATAAATGATATTGTCTTACTATAACACTATATAATGGGACCTGAGCATCCATGGATTTTGGTATCCTCGGGGGTCCCGGAAACAAAATCCAGTCCATACCATGGCTCCATTGTATAATGGTTTGAGATTTGGAGTATGACTCTGGAGATTGGGGTTGGAATCCCTGTGAACCATGGAAACCTATTAGGTGACCTTGGACAAGATGCACTCTCTCAGTCCCAATGGATGGCAAAGACAAATCCCCTTCTGAACAAATCTTGCTATGAAATCAACATGACAGAGCTGCTTTGGCAGCTCCATAAATAAGAAACAACTTGAAGGCACAAGGCAACAACAATGCTTTAAGACTCAACAGATTTTTGGACACCACAAACACGGCCTTCTCAGTAGTGGTGTTTAATTTACTGAACTTGAGCTCTCAGTGGCAATATTTTTAAAGGTTCTGAAAAACATTGAATGGATGTGCTTTGTTATATAGCTTTTAAACAAATGTTTTGCGGCTGAAAATTACACTTCCCTTATTCAATTAAATTTCATTAGAGCTTTTGATTTTTGTATTTATGAATTTTAATGACTTATAATACTATGTATGATTATATAATACTGCTTTGCACTGGAATGGATTTATGAATATTTTAAAAACTTTCTTGTGTGCACAGGCATGAGGCATGAACTCTTCTATCCTGGGTGAAAAGTTAAAGGTTTATTAAAATAGGTCATGAAAGGACTGTAGGTTAAAAGTTGAATAGCATTAACTGTATTCCCCAGCAAGAATAGGTTCTGAACCCAAGATCTTGGAAATAGTGAGAAAAGCAAATATATTTGCTTTGTTTTTTACTAGCTGTCCCCTGCCATGCTTTGCTGTGACCCAGTCTGTGTATATGTTTGTGTGTGTATATATGTGTATATGTGTGTGTATATATTTGTGTATATGTGTATATATGTGTGTTTGTGTATATATATATGCTTTTGTGCATGCATTCTAATTTTTTGGCTTTTTAAGTCTCATCCACTGTGGTTTTTTTAGTGTTTTTATGGGTGATGGTCACTTGTTGGCCTGAGAGGTGTATTGTGTCCAAATTTGGTGCCAATTCCTCCAGTGGTTTTTGAGTTATGTTAATCCCACAAACGTACATTACATTTTTATTTATATAGATTGTTGTTGTTGTTGTTGTTGTTGTTGTGTGCCTTTGTGTTATTTGTGAGTATGGCATTCCCAAGGTAAACATATTTTCTGAGGCCGAGAGTGTGTGACTATTGTAAACTCACATCGTGATTTTCCATGGCTGAGTGAGGAATGAAACCCTGATCTCTAGACAGTGTAGATCTAGACTAGGATCTAACAAAAGTTATCCTTGTCTTGGGGCAAATTTCAAAATGTCTAAGCACGAAATAATCCAGTCTAGAAATCCTATCAATCTCTTTAGCTAAAACTTTTTTTTTTAAAAAAAAACACTGAATGCTTCATATTAGCACGAATATCTTTCTCCAGATGTTTGGCAAACTATGGTCTCTTGTGTATTTCTTTCTTGCTTTGAGGTCTAAAAGTGCCATTGCATCCAAAGCTGCTTCATCATCATGCCTTAATTTCTCTATAGTCTCTTTCGACTTCTTAGCCTTATCTTCCAATTCTGTAATTTCTGATTCACCTGGTATAACTCCCCAGTCAGTCTCTCCAAAGAGTTATGTATCTCTTTTATGTCAGCAGACAAATGCTTTCTCATCATCTCCATCTCATTAAGACGTTGGGCTATTTCAGTTGGCTTAGTGGGTTGATCCATAGATGTTCAAGCTCCTTTAGCAATAATTTGCCTTGAACTCATTTACATGTCCAATGTAATCCGTAATAAGTGGTATATTGCTACTTGGCTGTTTTTAAAGTGTCTGGAATTTTCTCCTGCAGCAATGTCTCTGGTACAAAGAGTGGTATGCAGTGCAAGTTATTTCCAGTTCCCATCTCCATATTATTTAGCATTATGTTAACAGTTCAAACTTTCATTTTCTTTTAGTATTACTCCTGGGAGCTTTTCTTTATTACGGCTGCATTTAAGGTAGGCAATCTTTAACTCTTTGTGGCTCTCAATAAATGGACATGGCTCTCAACAAATGTAAGAATGGCAAAGCAGCTGGCCTGGATGATCTACGGATGGAACAAATCAAGAACTTTGGTCCAAAAACAAGGCGCTGGCTGCTGGAGCTGATGAACAACTACACTGCATCCTGTCAGATCCCCAAAATCTGGAGGAAAGCAAGAGTCATCGCCATCTTGAAGCCAGGCAAAGACCGTAATGATTCAAAAAGCTACAGACCAATCTCCCTGTTGTGCCACCTCTACAAAGTTCTGGAGAGACTTATTTTGCATAGAATTATGGAAAAAATAGACCCCTGTCTGATTCCACAGCAAGCTGGCTTCAGGAAAGGCAAAAACTGCACATCACAAGTGCTGAACTTAGCACATAGAAGATGGCTTTGAAAGGCAGCAGATCACAGGAGCTGTCTTCATAGACCTGTCAGCAGCTTATGATACTGTAAACCACTGCCTCCTCCTGAGAAAAATGTATAATATCACAAAGGACTACCACTTCACCTGCCTCATAGGAAACCTGCTACAAAACAGGAGCTTCTTTGTTGAGTTCCAGGGCCAGAGAAGCAGATGGCGGAAACAGAAGAACGGCCTGCCTCAGGGGAGCGCGCTTGCTCCATCCATGTTCAACATTTACACAAATGACCAGCCACTGCCAAAAGGGACAGAGAGTTTCATCTATGCTGATGATCGTGCCATTACCACTCAAGCAGAGAGCTTTGAGATGGTTGAAAAGAAGCTCTCCGAAGCTCTAGGTGCTCTTGCTGCCTATTACAGGGAAAACCAGCTGATCCCTAACCCATCACTACCTCTGAGGATGCTTGCCATAGATGCAGGTGAAATGTCAGGAGAGAATGCCTCTAGACCATGGCCATACAGCCCGAAAAAACCTACAACAACCCAATTGTCTGCATTGCTTTCATTGGGCCATAGTCTCCAATTCCAGGAGGACAATTTTCACTGACCCAATCTATCACTGCAGGAGCTTTCCAAGGGGGCAGCATTTACTGGAAATTTACTAGAACGGTATTGTAAATTAATTATCCAAAGTATTGTCAAACCCTAATATTTTATTGGCATGGTAGTTTCTCAGTGAAAAGTAACTGAAACACAAAGATGTAGTGCCACTTCACTAGGAGATGCCTTTTTCAGCCAGGCATCTTTTTTTTTTCCAGGAAATTATCTATGTTGACTTTCCGTTTTAGGAAAACATATTTTTTGCAGTTAAAAGGCCTAGAGGAAACAGAAATATGACAAAAATGTCTTCAATGTTTCCTAGAATATATTAGGAGGCAAAAATGACCATAGGAGCCACAAAAATAGCCTGGGGCCCACATATGGCTCCCAAGTGAAATTTTGCATTCTCCTGGCTTAGAAAATACAGTGATACCTTGACATATGAGTTTCATTCATTCTATGACCAAGCTCGTAATTCAAATTGCTCACAGGTCAAGTCAAATTTCCCCATTGAAATGAATTGAAATGTTATTAATCTCTTGCAATGGTGGCCCTGAAGGGACTTCACAAATAAAAGGTGCTCTTCTTCCTCCCAGGGAGAAAAGAGAATCCCCTCCTTCATTTCTCTTCTTTTAACCCCTAAAAGATGGCCACAGAAGCCTCTCTCTCTCTCTCTCTCTCTCTCTCTCTCTCTTCCTTCCTTCTTTCCCATGAAGAAGGCCCACTTTCAGTGAAGGCGCCCCTCCCTCACCAAGGCCCCTCTATCCCCACGAAGAGCCCTGCCAAAACCCTCGCTATTAAAGGCTTTTACGGCCTCCATGTTGTAGCAGAGGGGAAGGTGAGCGACCACAGTGCTTCCTTGCTGTGATGAGGGCCACGGGTTTCCTTCAGGACCAGTTCAGGCACCTTGTTAGCATGGTGCGTGGGTTTTGGGGGCACCACTGACAAATGTGCAAGAGTAGCTGCTGCAATAGCACAAGCTCCAATATGGTGATGGGTGGACCATGGCGGTAGCATCAGCATTGGAAAAATGGGGGAGGAGAGGAGGCAGGCCCCCCCATGCTGGCGCAGTGGGGGTGGGAGTGGGAGTGGTGATTGTACGAGGCCACTCTCGCATGCCCTGGCTACCTAGCACAGGGGGGGCAGGCACAAGAGCACTTTATCTCTCTTTGTCTGAAGAGAGGTAGCTCATAAATCAGATCTCTGCCTGTAACTCAAAAGGAAAAAGAAGATGAGTGACAGGATGCTCTTAAGTTGATATTTCACTGTACAAGATCCAAGCTGATATTTATATTCCTTTCTTTTGTTTCCACCATACAAAGGGAGATGGAAGACAAATCTCATACATACATTTTAGGAACCTTCAGAAAATCAAAACTTTTGCTGTGAGGCTTCCCTTTGTACTTTACTTTATATATCCAAGAGATGTGTGTCTTTTCTTCCCCGTACAATACAACAGCAGTGGTAACCTGTATTTGCAAACCTCTCTTTCTGCTCAGGTAAATGGTCTGGTTGCTGCTGTTTTCCTGAAAAGAAAAGTCAAATGTCAAATGATGACAAAGATTACCATAATCATTATTTAAAACACAAGTGAATACTCATACTGTCAACCACTCAGTTGCATCTGCACTGTAGAGTTGATGCAGTTTGACACTACTATACTTGCCATGATTCAATGATATGGAATCCTGGGAGTTGTAGCTTTGCAAAGTCTTCACCTTCTCTGCCAGAGATTGCTTGTACCTCACTGAACTATAATACCATGAGTCTATATAGCATTGAACCATGGCAACTCTAGTGGTGTCAGACTACATTCATTCCACAGTGTATATGCACCCTTCATAATGTGACCAAGTATGGTAACACTGCTCAGCCTGAAATATTTCAATATATTTTTTCATAACAACCCAACAGAAAAGACAGAAAAATGATAGCCTATGTAATGTTAGGGCTCATCAGCAAGATGCTGGGGATACCTCCTCAGAGGATGAGAGGAATGATGTGGTTTTCACTGAGTCTATGTGTGATCAGGCTGAAACACAGGTTGAATTGCAGGCCATAAATCGGGGAGAAGGACCAGAAGCTGCAGATGAGACAGAGGATGGTTGGGATTCCTCTTTTGGGAATTGGTCTTCAGAAGATGGGGAGTTTTCCCGTGATATCAGATTAGGCCTCTGCATGGAGGGAGCAAAGGATAGATTAATTAGAAAGTCAGATAGACTCAGTAAGAAATCCTTGAAATACAGGTGTTGTAGGGGTGACCTCATGGCTTCTTGGTCAGGTTTGAGCTTAAAATAAATTATGTTTTCTTGGTGTCTCCAGAACAGACAACATTGCCATAGAATACAGTTCTTGTTCCAGCTCTTATGCTTATGTTTCAAGTCTTCTGTGTTTGCCTATGTTCCTGTAAGAGTTTTGCCTTGGAAAAGTTCCTGTTTTCATGCTTATGGATTTATGCCTATGATCTGGACTTCCTGAATTCCACACACCTTGCTATTTTGGACGACTGAACTTTGTATATATGTATTACTGTTATTTTATAGCACTTCTTCCACTGCATTTTGGGAAATGCCCTTTCCCCTTTTTGTATATGCTTTTGTAAATAAACTGCTACAGTTAGATACTACTGGACTCCATGCAGTGCTGGGTGAAAAAGGTGATCTCAAGGCTAGAGTGCAACATGCAATGGGAGGAGAAGTTCCCTCAAACTGAGTAATAGGTCAGCACAACACTAATAAATACGTGATTCTACCACTGTCCAGGTCATCTACTTAGCATTACCAGAATTATATTCAACAGTGTTTATAGTTTCTCTTGGGTGATATTCAGACAGGCTTAATACAGTTACAATGGTAGTTTGATATTTGCATTAGTCATTTCACACTTGAGGTTCACTCAAGCAAAAAAACTGCTAGCTCTCCAACTCTGCACTCTTTTAGCTCTTGCAGTTCTCAATGGGTCTTTCTGTCTTGATCTTGGAGCGGGACTACATCCATTGGGTACAGTTTTCACAGTGGCCCGCCAGCTGTCAGAATGAATCTTTCTGAAGGCATGCAGGGAAATAATTATTTCAACATTTCCCATGGAAGACATTGGAGAGGTGGAAGTCAAGGGGACTGTGACTCAATGAGATGTCACAAAAGGGGGTTACCTCCAAAATATGTTGATATTAGACTTACGTTTAAATCGTTTTAAAAATGTGTGTGTGTTGGCTTGTGACAATGCAGAGCTCTCTTATTTAGCACCCTGTTCCAGCTCAGCCTAAATACTTTTAAAAGGCACAAAATCCCATTTGGTTTGGGAAGCTCAGGAGTGTCAGCCATGGTTTGCACTTGGATGGGAGACCATCAAGGAACACCAGATCCCGTGGGCTCTATTTCGGAGGAAAGAACTGACAAAACCACCACTAAGAAAACCCTGTAAAATGTATTGGATCACCATAAGTCGGCAGACAACTTGAAGGGACACACACAAATTCCAACTCAGTCCAACCATGCTGTTATTTCAGGGAGACTAATCTGGTTTCCTCTTTGGCATCTTTTACCTGCAGGAGAACACATTCTTCTTGTTGTTGTTACAATAGGACATATATGGGAACTGAGTTTGTAAAGAGTTTTTAATTGTGTGCTGACTTGTTTTTATTTCTTGTCCTTTTATTGGATATGTTTTAAACTGCTTCCAATCCAATTGATGGTTTAATTGTATTTTAATTGGTTTTATGTCTTATCTGACATGTGCTTTTATTTGCCTCTGTTTAATGTTTGTTAAGAGTCACGGTACTGCGACAAAAGTAGTCCATACATACATAATGATAGCAATCATGTAGAGCTCCTATATTTTTATTTATTTTATTTATGTTATTTAGTTTCTTTCCTGCCTTTCTACCACTGTGGGAGCTGAGATGGTTGGAGAACGTAAGTTTAAAACAAAATAGAATGAAAAGTAATCATAACGGTAAAAAACAGTTGTTGTAAAATGAAATTCTATCTTATTTATTTTAAAAGCACATGTTTGTAACCATGTAAAAGCCCGTGGTGCATAGTGGCTTGCATGTTGAAATATAGCTCTAAAGACCAGGTTCTGAATCCCTGCTTGGTGACCCTGGGCATATCATGCAGTCGTAGCTCAGAATTGGCATATGTTAGAAAAATCTTGAAGAAACACAACAACAACAACAACAACAAAAGTATTTGAAGCATGAGAATGAGGGAAGAAGTCCAGCAAATTCCTCCTATTGAAACACCTTTCCACAACGATCAGTGAATAGCTAAAAGCTTAGCTAGAGAAAATGTCTTTTGTAGATCAGGAGGAGAGCAGAGAGAGGACCAGACTATCTCACTGCTTCTTAAACTGTGGGTCCTGACCCCAAATGGAGTCCCCTTAGCTCAATGTTGGGGTCCCCTCAAAATTTTCTGGTCCCGGGTTTACGATAGCTGCGCTCCCCTGCTAGAACCTCCAAACAAGCACTTAGTGATGTGTTGTCAAAGGCTTTCATGGCTTTCATGGCTGGAATCACTGGGTTGCTGTGAGTTTTCCGGGCTGTATGGCCATGTTCCAGAAGCATTCTCTCCTGATGTTTTGCCCACATCTACCGCAGGCATCCTCAGAGGTTGAGGGGTTTGTTGGAAACTAGGCAAGTGAGATGTATATATCTGTGGAATGTCCAGGGTGAGAGAAAGGGTGCTTGAGGCAGGTATGGATGTTGCAATTGGCCACCTTGATTAGCATTGAATGGCCCTGCATCTTCAAAGCGTGGGTATTTCCTGCCTGGGGGAATCCTTTGTTGGGAGGTGTAAGCTGACCCTGATTGATTCTTGTCTGAATTTCCCCTGCTTTTTGAGTGGTGTTCTTTTTTTTTTTTTTTTACTGTCCTGATTTTAGAGACTACACAGAGAAGCCATTGAAATTTATAAGCATGTGAACAATTTCAACAGAAAGGAGGAAACAATGAAAATGAACAAAATCTGGCTACCGGTATTAAAAAAAAACTCTAAAATCAGGACAGTAAATAAAAAGCATATTTAGCAAATGCTTGCAAATACTGATTTGTTATCAGCAAATGTTTGGTTTTCATAACTATTTTATATACCCATATCCCTGGGAGCACATAAAAAAATTCTGCTGAAAGGAATCCCGAGTGGAAAAGTTTAAGAAGTCCTAGTCTAGCCAAAAAAGGAGTTCCATAGGAAAACTTTTAATACCTTTTTGGCACCTCTTGCAAAGAGGGGGGTTTCCTAGCAATTTTGGAAACCTGCCTCAGGATTGTAAAGCAAGAGATGCTTTCCTGGTAAAGCAGAAAATTTCCCTTAAACAATCCATAATGGAAAATCATCATACACAAAATCCTTATTTGCAGATGGAGTCTAATTTTTCCGAATTTACAAAATCTGTTCCTTTTGGAACTGATTCCAGATCTACATACAGTTTGCAATTCCAGGCTGAGACATTTCCAGGCAAGCTGCATGGAACAAAATCAAGTCCTTGCATAAATGGGCATATTTAAAAATGCACATAGCAAAACATGCACATTGTGAAATGTTATTTTATTTATGTTTTATTTTGTTTTATTTATACTTCACTTTTCTCTCAATATGGGACCCAAGATGATGATGATGATGATGATGAAAATAAGAATAATAATTTTATTCTTTTACGCCACCTCCATCTCCCTGAGGGGATTCGGGGTGGCTTAAAGATGGCACAAAGTACCTAAAACAGAGCATAAAATCCACAAAATACAAATACAATAAAATAAAAACATGTGGCATACAAAATAACAATTAAAAACAGCATGCAATAACCTATGGCGACAAGCTACCAAAGAACATGACCAGGCTGTAAACAAAAATACAAGGGATAGTGTAAAATTGTAGTCATGGAGCAAGGACATGGGAAGAAGTGCAGTGCTGTGTCATTATAGCATAAATTCCTAGAGACTAGATGTTCTCCAAAGTTGGTTTAAACATCCAAGTCTTCAGATCCCTATGGAAGGAGGACATCCATGTGGGGGCCTGCGTAATCTCCCTGGGGAGGGCATTCCAGTGCTAGGGGGCCACCACTGAGAAGGCACTCTCTCTCATCCTTACCATTGCACTTGTGACGGTGGCGGGATCAAGAGGAGGGCTTTCCTGGCAGATCTTAACCATTGTGCTGAGAGCATTCTATAGTCCATGAATACACGTGTCCAAAATATATACAGTTGAAGAAAATACAGAAGAATGCACACATTGAGAACAATGGAAATTGTGCAGAGGATTTTGCAGACAAAACCAGCTTGTCTGGTAACAAACAAGAACCTTGTTGAGATTAGCTTTGGAAGATCTACTTATCCCAGCTTCTACTATACTTGTTAATCTTTCCTATCGTAATCTTCACTCTTGAGAACCATATTGGCCAACCAAAAGTGGCTGCTCTATACTTGAGTTGATGACCTGCAGATTATAGAAGCCTATTTTCTCTGGGAACTTGTGTATATTACATGCTAACATCTTTTTTCAACTCCCAATATTTAGTATGCATGTGTTTAGTGATCTTTATTCTGTATTGTCAAAGTCTTTCATGGCCGAATCACTGGGTTGTTGTAGTTTTTTTTTGGGCTATATGGCCATGTTCTAGAGGCATTCTCTCCTAACGTTTCGCCTGCAACTATGGCAAGCATCCCCAGGGGTAGTCACTACCTCTGAGGATGCTTGCCATAGATGCAGGCGAAACGTCAGGAGAGAATGCCTCTAGAACATGGCCATATAGCCTGAAAAAAACCTACAACAACCCAGATCTTTATTCTGCATCTTTAACTTCTGTTGGTTTGAACCAATGTGTCCTTACCTTGGAACGGGGAGCGGGTGACTGGACTATGGGAAAACAACTTGTATATGGAAGCAAAGCTGCAGAGAGAACAGCATCTGTCTGCAGCCGAAATAGCTGAACCAAATTGCCAAAGGAGGGAATGTAGCCCCAGGGAAATAGCAGCCAGTCGCTTCTGCCAGGTTCAGAGAGACTCAGAACAGATTATTGCAATCTCCAGATGGCCCCCGTGGTCCTAAAAAGAGCTATTTGTAGCAGGCAGTTGTTTCCAGTTCAGACTTTTCTCTCCCATTTAGCAAGTGTTCAGAAACAGGCTTTGACAATGCAGGGCCATTTAATCCAGAAGTACTTGACAGCCCACACATGGCTTCTGAACTGAGATATAGGAGGTGGTAATGGCAGGGTTGAGCTGCAGCATTTTAAAAAATTAAGCATTTGTGTGTTGTGAACAGAATTGCAAGGTTTAGTGTACAGAAGGGGTGGGTAGCTCCAAAGGTCTACAAAACATCTACGCACACACATAAACATTCAAGAAGATTCAGAATTCTCCAATACTTTTTACTCAAAAAACCATCTCAAACCTCTTACAGGGTGTGAGACAATTTTGTGATAAGGAACAGGCTATTGTAAGGTCTCTTGTTCTGGTCTGCTAATGCCCAGGAAGTTCTTTGGACAGGAATCAGATGTGCCATGGGGCAGAAAACCATAAAAACCCTAATAGATTCCATTAGAAGATACAAAATGTGCAGTGACTCACCATCACTGTCCTTGTAATGAGTTGGACCTCTTCCACCAAACAAGATAGGTTTTGGAGTCCTTGTTGTAGCACCAAAGCCAAAACTTGACAGCTGTCCAGTAATGTGAAAGAGTTAAGTTGCACTATTGACCTTGTTTGATTTTTTTTTTGCATTGGCTCAGCAATTTGAACTTCAGAAAAAATAAGAAGCCTGGGAACAGACTGGCGGAATGAATTTTTCTCTACTACTAACTTCTTGGCACAGTTCTCAGCTCTTAGGGTAGGGGAGATGGGTCAGATATGTATGCTTTGATTTTCCTTTTCTGTTTCTATGCTATGTAATCCTTGGAAGCATTTTCTATCAACCTTTCCATGGAAGGCATGCCCTCCAGTCGAAGGACTCCAATAAACCAGGACTCAAGTGGATCACCAGGTGAGGGATAGGATGCATGGAATAAGTGTGGTGGCCTAGTTCTACCATTAATGGTGTGAGGATGCTGGACATTACCAGCATAGAATCATAGAGTTGGAAGAGACTCTGTGGGCCATCCTGTCTATCCCACTGCCAAGAAGCAGGAAAATCACATTCAAAGAACCCCTGACAGATGGCCACCCAGCTTCTGTTCAAAAGCCTTCAAAGAAGGAGCCTCCACCACACTCCGGGCAGAGAGTTCCACTGCTGAACAGATCTCACAGTTAGGGAGATCTTTCTCATGTTCAGGTGGAAAGCAATAGGACTGGAATGCTATAACATCTCTTTCCTACAGAATCATAATCACTATCGCCATCACTTTCATCTTCATGTCTATTGATTTCAAGTCTTTCCACCAGAACTGGGATACAAGGTGGCTTATGAATTAATATGAGTACACTTTAGCCAAAAACATACAAATCATCAACATTAAAACAGTATATATTACTGCTGCTTATGTTTCTGCCTGCTGACCTGTTTTAGTCACTTTTCGTTTTGAAGCTAGAAACTCTAGGCCATCTTGGAACTAGCAAAGTGGCCTGGAGAATTATAAATAATCATAAACTAAGTCCATGTCGTACAGCTATTACTGCCTTTAAGGAAAATAGCTGAGATAGTTTGGAAAAAAATCAGCATGATTCAAAAGCAGTGCAAGCCCATTTTGCACAAATGAGGCTCGTATATGCTTGAGATTTTAAAATATAGTTCAATAATACTGTAACTGAATAGCTGAGATCGTGGAATAGTGTGAGTGTGAAGTCATTTACTTACATTGAAGAACAGAACTGCCATTGGTCAAAAACACGAAAGGCTGCATAAGAGAACTGAGAAAGTACAAAACCAAATTACTATCACAATGAGGTTGTTGATATGACAGTTACGATGGCAATAGTTAACGAGATTTATACCCCACTTTTCAGATAAAACATTCACAAAGCAGAGTACAGCCAGTTAAAGGGACATCGTGGGCCCTTGGTCTCTGCTCGGTTATGTTCCAAACATCCACACATGTGGATACCAAAATCCATGAATGCTCAAGTCTTATTATGAAGTGAAATAGTGTTCCTTACATAAAATGGCAAAATTAAGCTTTTCACATTTGCCTGTTTGACTTTTGTGGATTTATTTGTGGATTTGATTAAAATGTTCTGCCTAGGAATTTTGATGTTCTTCAGTATGCTTTCCACTGGAAATGGATGATAGAGTCACACTAGAGGACTAGAAATTTCTAGAAATGACACCTCTCTAGTAATCTCTAGATCAGTGTTTCTCAACCTGGGGGTCGGGACCCCTGAGGGGGTCGTGAGGGGGTGTCAGAGGGGTCGCCAAAGACCATAAGAAAACACAGTATTTTCTGATAGTCATGGGGATTCCATGTGGGAAGTTTGAGCCTATTCTATCGTTGGTGGAGTTCAGAATGTTCTTTGATTGTAATTAACTATAAATACCAGCAACTACAACTCCCAAATGTCAAGGTCTATTTTCCCCAGACTCCACCAGTGTTCACATTTGTGCATATTGGGTATTCATGCCAAGTTTGGTCCAGATCCACCATTGTGTGAGTCCACAGTGCTCTCTGGATATAGGTGAACTACAACTCCCAAACTCAAGGTCAATGCCCATCAAACCCTTCCAGGTTTTCCATTGGTCATGGGAGCCAAGTTTGGTTCTGGTGGAGTTCAGAGTGCTCTTTGATTATAAGTGAACTACAAATCCCAGCAACTACAACTCCCAAATTACAAAATAAATCCTCTCCCAACCCCACTAGCATTCACATGTGGGTGTATTGGGTATTTGTGCCCAGTTTGGTCCAGTGAATGAAATGCATCCTGTATATCAGATATTTACATTATGATTTATAACAGTAGTAAAATGACTGTTATGAAGTAGCAACAAAAACAATATTACGGTTGGGGGTCACCACAACATGAGGGACTGTATTAAGGGGTCATGGCATTAGGAAGGTTGAGAACCACTGCTCTAGATCCTCCAGTACTATTTTATGGTTAACCATCAGGGCTAGTCACACTGGAGAACCTAGAGGTCCCTAGAGAGATGATTCCCTTGGGTAAAATGAAGAGCATTTTTATTTATGTTTTTTAACTTTTGGAAGGTTGAAAATGTGAATATGGAATCTATTAATCCAGCTGGCCAACTATACTTAAGCCGTGGTGGCACAATGGGTTAAACTCTTGTGCTGCTGAACTGCTGACCTGAAGGTTGGCAGTTTGAATCCACGAGACAGTCTGAACTCCCATCTGCCAGCCCTAGTTCCTGCCAACCTAGCAGTTTGAAAACATACAAATGTGAGTGGATAAATAGGTACCGCTTCATTGGGAAAAGGCAAAGAGACGCTCCAAGTAATCTTCCTGGCCACATGACCAAGAGGTGACAATGCAGGTTCTTCAGCTTGAAAATGGAGAAAATCATCTCCCAGAGCCAGAGATGAGCACTGCTTCCAGATGCCAGAAATGAAAGGAGAAGCCTTGTCTTTGTTATGTATGTTAATGCTATAATCCATTCTGAGTTCCTTAGGGGAGAAGGCTGAAATATAAATAAAGATGATGATGATGATGATTTTTTTTCAAAAAAGTAGCCAACTGTTGAAATTTTTCATGCATAATGCTTCAAAATTAATCCCATGTAAATGAGAATCATCATCTTTTAGTACAGAAGAAGCCATATGAAGTTCTAGGGATGGACATTCCCAAAATGTGCAGTTACCACAGGAAAAACCCAATCCTGTGTCATACTTGTAACTCTCAGAGCTCTTATGTATGCACTAGAAAAAAAAGAGCCTAAGATGTGCATCATCTAGGGAACTCTTCACACCTACCCTTTTTTTTATAGCGGTGGCGGGAACTTTCTTCTTCAGCCATGGAGCCTGATGGCTCCTATCACACCCTGGAAAACTAATTCTGGGGTGGCTCTGTGGCTGGACTGCTGCTGCTGCTGAAAAAATATCGGTGGCAACCAACAGCAGGCTCCCTATTTTTGCATTCCGAAAGATGGGTTGAACTCCCGAAAACAGGCTTCCCCCCATGTGATGAGGTGGGGGGAGGCTGTGATGGAGCAGGACATGGGGCAACAGGTCTCCCTCTCTGTGAGTGCCACCAGGACATGGCAATACTCATCAATTCCAGTGGTATGTGATGAACTGGCTGCTCAGGCATGATAGCTTCAGTCTTGATTCCAAAATGTTCAGACTAGAGCTACTTGGGGTCCCTGGCTACTTTTGTGCACCCTCTCAGAAGTCACAACTCTCACACTACTGATATTTGACAACACTTGGCAGGAATAAAACATTGTTTTCTATTTAAGTTTACCAATGCACCAGCAAATTCTGGGAGTAAGGTGCCCCCCCCCCAAATAGCATGCCATTTGTAGTTTAAAACAAGCATGTGCTCCCTGTTCATCTTTTTTTAAAGCAAAAAATCCTTTGATTTGATTTTTGGTTACTCTTCTTAAATTGTTGTAGCAGCTTGGGGAGAGGGGGTATTTGTATTAGAGTAGCCCCCAACCCACTGAAAGTCACCCACTCTTGACAAATATCCTTAATGGTTGATATCTGTACCCTAAGTTGAGCAAAAAAAAAAAAAAGACAGAAAGTCAATGCAGAGTAGGCACAACTTGGACTAAAAGCCTCATTTCTATAAGCAATCTGCCTGCTGCATTTAGTGTAAATTGTCATTTCCACTGTCTTTAAGAGCAATACCATATTAAATGCACTTTACAGTATTCAAGTCTGAGTGTAACCAGGGTATATCTTAGGGCTCATCTACATGAGCCAGAAAATCCATGGTTCATCTGGAATGGACCACCATTGAATCTTCCTAGAGATGAGGCAGTGCTCATCTCTGGCTCTGGGAATTTATACTCTCCCTCAACTCTTCCAAAGTTGTCTGTCTAAGCCTCTTAGGGAGAAGTCTGGGAGCTGTTGCAGACATCTCCCCTTGGTTCTGACCTAAACATCTTCTCCCTGCTTCTTAGGAATTGGGACTTTTCAGCTTCTGTTGTCAGCAAGACTGCTTGGAAATGCTTCTCAAAGCTTGGAAACAAACTGCTGGTTTGGTAATGTGGCTTGTTGATGTTGTATGCCTTCAAATCAATTCTGACTTATGGGGATCTCAAGGTGAACCTATTGTGGGATTTTCTAGGACTGAAAGTGTATGCATTGCTCAAGGGTACCCAGTGGATTTTCATGGCTGATCAGGGAACTGAACCCCCTTGAGTCATAGTTTGGTGCTCAAACCATTATCCACACTGGCTCTCAAAGTGGGTTGCCCCTGTACAGGCAGGAAAAATCTCTGTATCCATGCTCACCTTGAAATGGGGCACCTTTTCCAAAGAGACTCAGACTTCCTTCCATTTAGCAACTGGGATAGGATCAGGAGGAATAACTCACATTACCTCCAAACCCACAGAGTCTCATGCAACAGACAAATGAACAAGAAAAGAAAACAGAAGGCTTACTTGGATGACAATTAATAACCGTGCACCTCCCACCACAACGCCTTCATGATCTGCTACCAAATGGAGAAATGCCAGGAGGAGAAAACTGATTATATAATTTGAATGACTTCACACAGCCCTGCTTCATAAACACTGTGACTGGAGTACGGGTGAAATTCTTGTTACTGAGAGCGATAAAACTTTTGTGCTTTCCACATTGATTTTGTCCAAGTCAGAATAGAATTGGGCCATTCCATTCTGATCTAGAGCTCATATCTATTGCATGGACAGATCTGATTTGCTTCATTATTGGGAGTTTAGCCAAAACAGCTGCACAATCCTATGGGTTACTTCCCCATGAAGCAAATCATCATTTTCTGTGATATCTGAGCTTACTTACTTACTTACTACTTAGGCGATCCCTCGTAGTCCGAGGATTGTGGTCCTCCAAGGTCGATGTTCTGTCGGTGGGTCCGTAGGTGACTGTGGAGCCCTATTCTTGATCTGCGTCTTCTCCCGCAGCGAGGGCATTGATTTCCAGGTGGAAAGTGGTCCCTGTCGGGGTTGGCTTGACGCGCCTTCCTCTTGGCACGTTTCTCTCTTTCGCCCTCTATTCGTACCTCTTCAGACTCCACAGCACTGCTGGTCACAGTTGGCCTCCAGCTGGAGCGGTCAAGGGCCCAGTTCTCAGTGTCTATGCCAGAGTTTTTAAGGTTGGCTTTGAGCCCATCTTTAAATCTCTTTTCCTGCCCACCAACATTCTGTTTTCCATTCTTGAGTTCGGAGTAGAACAACTGCTTTGGGAGATGGTGGTCGGGCATCCGGACAACATGGCATTACCATTATAAGATGTTATCCTGGTTTATGCAGTCGACACAGACTATAGTTTGCTGATTCATATACATAACAGGAACTCTAGTTTGTTAGAAAATAGGACATAACTTACTATACAGGGAGGATGCACACAACCTTTGGATTTTTTCAAGCTTTTCCTTCTGCCACCATACCATTGCTATTATTTACTACCAAAACATAGCTATTAGAGCCATATCTGAATCTCTTCAAAGCACATGAGGAAGTCCTTCACAACAAACATAACATAATCAAGCAGCTGCTATAAAGGAAAAGCAGGCTGGGCCTGTTGGTAGGCAAAAGCCGAGAAAGACCCTTGTGATGGTTCTTAAGTTCTTACAACCTTGAGATCTAGCAAAATGAGCCATACAGACAGAGATGGCATACACTTAGAATGAAAGATTCCATATGGCAGTTTTTGGAGTATTAAAACTGAAAGGTGATCATTGTTCTTCTACAGAAAAATGCACACCATGCATCCGAACTTTCTTCATTTGAGCAATATAATTTGGGGCAGAAAGGCCTTGTTTCTTTCTTTTGTTGCTTAGTGAGAAATGCTTGTTAATCTACTGCAAATCAGCAAGGATCTGCCACTAAATCCTCTGCTCTAAGGCACATAGCTCAGCCAATGATTTTTTTCACTGCAGTGATTGTACATGAGAATATCTAAGCAACCAGCTCTCTAAAATATAGACGATATGATTGATCACGCACACTGCAGTTCATCACCCTGCTTTCTGTAAGTGTTGCTTTCACCTTGCTAGAGTGCTGCTTTGCTTCCCTGCTCCATTTAGGGCTAGTAGACAATGTAAATGCCTTGGCACCATTCTGTTCTTGGCTGCATTTCCAGGAGGAAGTCTGTATGAGTCAGTTAGGCAATTCAGAAAATCCATAGTAGACCAAGAAAAAATTGGCAATTACTCCTGTTGATCCCCTCCCAGGAGAATCCAAACAATAGCCTTGTGTGTTATACAGGCCAGAAGTTTACCGTCTTCTCTAACCACACATTGTAGTTCTCCTGACATCACATAGATCAAGCCCAACTGCATACATTTCTTTATATTTATAAGTGTCACACTAAAAGTCCTGCAGTAGGAAAACCCATATGGGAGCAGTTTGATTTCCAGTAAAAAACAGTTAAACATCTCCTTTCCTTTCTACCTTTGTATTCAAGGCTGTGAACTGTGAAACCAGTCCGAGTTTTAGTCTGAAGTTTGCAAGATGCTGGATCTAATTTGGGGAAAGCGCAAATACCCTGGATAGTGCTTTTAATGTATAGACAAGACCCAGATTCATCACAGCACTGCATGAGTGCCATCAGTTGCCATTGGTCCATGGAGGAATATTGTTACAGACACAAGACATATGTGAAATACTTTGAACCTTAGTCTCTGGGATAAGTAGAATTAACTCTCTGTTGAAATGTCAGTGTCATTGCTGTCATAGATATTAGAGAGAACTGTTAACCTTCCTTCTCTAAGTGGATCTTAGAGTTGCTGTTCCAGAAGATGGCTGAACACAAGGCTGGGAAAACAGAGCAGAAATTCGGCTAAAGACTAATTTATGATATGGACTTTGGAAACACTTCCAGGACGCTTTCTTGATGGAGTCCATCATACAACATAAGACTACTTCTGGCGGGGCTCCTTAAAGGAAGTGTCCTGGCAGCATGCTAGGACACTGCCCAGGGAACATGCAGGGCTTCTCGTGTTCTCATTAGACAGAATGGGGGAAACTAGGAGGCATACTTTCCCCCCCTGTGATCATGTAATGGCAAAAGTGGCGCTGTGTGTGAAGCGGGGCATGGGGTGATGTTTTCCTCCACTGTCCCATGGATTCACCACACTGCCTGGCAAATCCCCCCGCTGTTGCCTGGCTTCAGGACCTCAGTGTGATGAGGTCCCTAGTCTTGACTATACATTAAAAGTACTATCTCTAATCTCTTCCTAGCAGACCCTGTTAGATATTACTGTTGGAAACCGGCCTGAGTCCCTCGATGGAGGTGAGAAGACCGGTATACAAAACTGCTAAATAAATAATAAATTAGACAGACCCCAAATAGGAATCTCCTTAAGGAGCAGGACCTTGGAGAGCTCAAAGTAACAATAGCGGAATCGTACATTTGTATAAACTGCTATCAAGATTATTTTGACTAATGGCAGGGTCCTCAAACTAAGGTCCGAGGGTCACTCAGGGTCAACCTAAGTCTGAAGCGACTTGAAAGCACACAACAACAATCCTATCTCATCAACCAAAAGCAGGCCCACACTTCCCATTGAAATACTAATAAGTTCATATTTGTTAAAATTGTTCTTCATTTTAATTATTGTATTGTTTTTTGCACTACAAATAAGATATGTGCAGTGTGCATAGGAATTCATTCATACTTTTTGCAAAAGATAATTCGGCCCTCCAACAGTTTGAGGGACTGTGACCTGGCCCTCTGTTTAAAAAGTTTGAGGACCCCTGACTTATGGTAATCCATGTCTATCATCAGCAGCCTTGCCTAGCTTAATATTGGCCTAGAGAAAATTTGGAGGCCAGCAGAGGAATAAATAAGCACCTGTCCAGTTGGGAAGTGGGGAGCTCCAACACCCAAGAATCCTTTTGTGTTTAATGGGGTGGTGGGCTGCCTTTTTGGGTGACAACCTTTGCAGTTTTAAACCATTGTCTGAGGAAGAAGGGATAACATAATCTTCTCCATCCCCATCACAAATTGCTTCAGAGTTTTTTAATCATAGGGAGAGTTCTTCCCCTGAATCTGTAGTCACATGCTACATCTCTGGATCATGGAGAGTCTGACCCTCCTGGTACTAAATAGCATGCAAATTGAAGTGAACATAGACTAGGTGGAAATGAGCAGGCCAGAGTGTATTTCTATTTCAGTTGTTTTTTTAGCTGAGCATTTTCCTGACTTGGCTGCTTTTTCACTTGTAATAATGAGTGGGGAGATAGTAACTTTCTGTTCCTTTCTCCCAGTAGTGATTTTGAGCTCAGTGATGGAGAGACGTTATTGAACTGGTACTCTTACTATTCCTTAACTTTGGCCTTGCTGGTGAGAGCTGATGGATATTGTAGACTCTGAACATTTGAAATCCCACCCATTCTTCAATCCTTAGTTAAATAATTATTGAGACTGGACAGAATTAAGCACATCTTCTCTAACACTGACTCTATGTTGCTCCAGAGCAGTGGTTCTCAACCTGTGGGTCCCCAGGTGTTTTGGCCTACAACTCCCAAGAATCCCCAGCCAGTTTACTAGCTGTTAGGATTTCTGGGAATTGAAGGCTAAAACATCTGGGGACCCACAGGTTGAGAACGACTGCTCCAGAGGGTCCCAAAGACAAAACATTGCTCCCTGGACCTACCAGTGTTGCTCATCTTGATCTACAGGGACCTTGGGTTCTTCGCCCATGGCCTAAAAATGACTGAATGCTCCTCCATGACAAAGCAAAACCTTTCATATAGAAAATGGATAGGTCAGGAGAAAGTTCCTAGGGTAGAACTCTTCAATTTACTACCCACATTTCCAAGTCTAGAATTGAGGAGTCAGAGCAGGGATAGTAGTAATGTGGAGGAACATCCCATCACGCACCTTAAGTTTAAAGTGGTACAAACAAGTTGGCTACCTTGAAGAGTCTGAGATCAGAATCCCACAGAACTAAGCAATAAAATGTGAAGGTCGTGCCAATCTAAATGTAGTCTCTTACATGGGGGAAAAACAAACAAATAAAACAGGGCAGCCTGTACAAAATAATGAATCGGCTATTTCTCCAGCATTCTTTATCATTCTACCGAGCTTTCAAAATTGCCAACTACTGAAAACGGAAGCTTCCTTGGCAAGCATGATGCAGAATCATTGCCCTTGAAAAGCTCAAAGAACACCCACTGGGAAGCTGCTGCTGCTACTGCTGCAGCTTCCTGGTGCATGTACAAACAGGAAAAACAGACCTTGCACGGGCAAGCAACAAGCTGTTTGTAAGTGTAGATGA
The DNA here is from genome assembly GCF_037176765.1 of Anolis sagrei. Lineage (NCBI taxonomy): Eukaryota > Metazoa > Chordata > Lepidosauria > Squamata > Anolidae > Anolis > Anolis sagrei. The sequence goes on along the minus strand of NC_090021.1, from coordinate 141,394,657 downwards.
GTTATATATTTAGGAAAGTTCATACTCTTGTGGAGGTCTATAATGATGGAAGCCTTTAATGGATGCAGTTATCAATAGCTTAGCACTAGGGTGTCTCAATTAGGTATCATTGAGTTCAATAGGACTTACTACTCTCAGCTGCATAAGTATTGAACTGGGGCCAAAGTCATGGAAGGAGGAAAGAGAACCACTGTGCTGCAATGCAGTTTCAGCCAACTGGATGCCTTCCAGTTGTATTACACTACAATGACTATCATGTCATACCATGGAGATCCTGGCTGTGGATGATGGGAGTCATAATCATGTCAAACACATATGAGATGGTGCAGCCATTAAAAGATTTGAGCTGGGCTTCTTCAATAATGAAATTCACTGGACAGCTTTAGGCCAGTTGCTGTCACTCAGACTACTGCAATGCACTCTACATGGGGTTGCCTTTGAAGACTGGTCAGAAGCTTCAAATAGTCCAACTAGAGGCAGCCAGGTTAATAACTGTGGCGGCATACAGGGAGCATATAACTCCCATATTACGCCAGCTCCACTGGCTGCCGGTTTGCTTCTGGGCACAATTCAAAGTGCTGGCTTTGGCCTATATAGCCCTAAATGGCCCGGGCGCAATTTACCTGTCTGAAAGCATCTCTCCCTATGAACCATTGCGGAGATTAGGATCCTCTGGGGAGGCCCTGCTCTCCATCCCACCATTGTCACAGGCACGATTGGTGGGGATGTGAGAGAGGGCCTTCTCGGTGATTGCCCCCCAGCTATGGAATTCCCTTCCTGGTGAGATCAGATCAGCCTGCTCCCTCCTGTCCTTCAGAAGGATGGTAAAAATTAGGTTGTGGAACCAAGCTTTCAGAACAGTGCAATAAAGCAGCGATAGGAAACTTTGCCAGGCCAATTAGATTTGACGTAGATGACCAAGATGGTTTTAAACAGTGTATTTTAATATTGAGATAAATGTTTTTAATGTTTATGTCTGCATATAATGAATTCTTGTGCCAGCATTGAATGTTTGCCATATATATGCTGTGCTCTGCCCTGAGTCTCCTTCGGGGTGAGAAGAGCGGAATATAAATGCTTTAAATAAATAAATAGATGTGCCACCAAGGTGTTGTAACACTTTAGGTAGGACAGTTCTGCTGCATTTGTACTTCCCTCAGTATCCACTGTAGTTTGACAACAATAACTATAATACTATCTCTCAGTTTTCTCTTTTCCAAGCTAAATATATCTGGCTCTCTAAGCCATTACTCCCAGGGCTTGATTTCTAGACCTTTGGTAATCTTGACTGTCCTTGGTGGATACATTCCAGCTTGTCAATACCTTTATCAAGCTGTAATATCAAGTGTTGCAGGTTATTTTCCAGAGGAAGAGCATGGTAAAACCATCTCTCAGTCTTCCTTGCCTAAGAAAGCCCTATAAAGGTCATGAGGTCACCACAAGGTGACAAAGAACATGAAAGCACATACATTCACACAGCAAGTTTTCTGGAGCATCCTATTCCATAGTTAGCACTAAATATAAAGTTTAGCAGCTAGGCCGATGAGTTTCCCTGAATGAAATGGAGGGAGGAGGTCATCCTGTCTAGCAAACGATAGTATCTTAGATTGGCGCTGGTTCCCAGCTGGCGTCTTGCATATCTGTCTCAAAATCTGTGCAATTGTACATAGCTGTAAACCTCTATTAATTTTATTCCTAGTTATCACTGCATATAAAATATGATCTTATGCATATTTAGTCCATTTCTAGAAGTAACCAGCAGGGAGTTGAACTGGGCATAGGACAAGAGGGGATGTGGTTTTGCTCCATATGTCAAAGAGTATAATTAATTAGCACTCTTAAGAGGAACAGGAATCAATACAACACCAAACCAAGAAAGCTAATATACTGATGGGCAGTACTTGGAGTGGTACTTTTAAAGAACAGTTAATCTAATGACATACTGAAGCCACACATAACTGGAACTCAAAACATCAATCTTTTATTGCTCATGTATGGATAGCCTGAGCAAGTTGTTTTATTCATTTTTTATAAAATTCATTTTTCAAGTTCAGATGTTGAGTGATACTTGGTGGCTTCCATGTCAGTATGGCAGTGATCGGCTCTGAATTTTAAATACAGATACCTAAGTTGCTGAACTCTGTCTGAAAAAATTGGTTTCAAACCTTGGAACCCTCTTTCAAATTCTGAATGAAACCCAGAATGGGCTTACCACATGAAAACCATCACTGCCAATATGAGGAGCTGGTTAAGCAAAGGTAAAGGTTCCCCCTTGTCATTAAGTCTAGTTGATTCCGACTCGGGGGGGGGGGGTGGTGGTGCTCATCTCCATTTCTCAGCCGAAGAGGCGGCCTTGTCTGTAGACGCTTCCAAGGTCATGTGGCCAGCATGCCTTCATCGAGCACTGTTATCTTCCCGCCAGAGCAGTGCCTATTGATCTACTCACATTTGTATTATTTGAAACTGCTAGGTTGGCAGAAGCTAGGGCTAACAGCGGGAGCTCACCCTGCTCCCCAGATTTGAACCACCAACCTTTTGGTCAGCAAGTTCAGCAGCTCAGTGGTTTAACCTGCTATACCACCAGGGGCTCTGGTTTGCCCTGTCACAAATTAAAGTTCCCATAGTGGCCTTAGGACAAAAATATAGAGGGGAGCAGAAGAGATAGCAAGGTGTGTTGTGTAGCAGTGGATTTTACCCAGCGCCCAAAGTCCAAATGCAATAGACTCACAAACAAGAGGAAAAATGAACAGAAAAATCTTTACTCTTTACTCAGCTGAGATGAAACATAAACTTGTAATGTTACATACAGAAATCAAACAGTGCAAGAAACTTACATAGTCCTTGTAAGTAACACAAAATAAGGCATCTTCATCTTAAATCAAATGAGAGAGAAAAACATAAATCTTGAAAAAAATAGCTATTCCACCATAGCCTCCTTCAGAGTAGCTTCTCCATGCTGCTCCTGAGAGCAATGCATTTGAGCATATATCTCCTCTCCTGAAGTTCTCCTAAAACTCTCCAGAAACTCTCCACATCTCCAGAAACTCTCCAGAAACTCTCCACATCCACACTATATTCTAAAAAAACAAACAAAAACCCAGTTATACGCCATCGGGTGTGGCCCAAGCTTGCTGGTTGACCTACATTACCAGCTGCGCATAATAATTAACACAATCAGAGGTTTTTCTTCTACGCGCACGCACTTGGTCCTGCTATGACTTACTGCAACAAGGTGGTCCCAAATGAACAAGGTGATCCCGCCTGCCTCACAGGCACGTCTGGCGGGGACGAGGGAGAGGGCCTTCTCGGTGGTGGCCCCCCGGCTGTGGAACACTCTCCCTGCAGACATCAGACAGGCGCCCTCCCTTATGTCCTTCCGAAAAAGCCTTAAGACATGGCTGTTCGAGAAGGCATTTAATTAAGTGCTATAAAAATGTGGTAAAGACGACTGGAAAGGAACAAGGAATATGAGATTGGTTATGATTCCACTATGAGACGAAGCGGATTTTTAGTGTAATTTTGTAATTGTTGTATTGTTAATATGTTGTTGTAATTGCCTCTTTGTAAATTGCCTTTTTATATGTGTTGTACACCGCCATGAGTCGCCCTAAAGGGCTGAGAATGGCGATTAATAAATGCATCAAATAAATAAATAAATAAATAATGGGTAACTTCAATTATTGTGACATTACTAAGGTAAATGTACAATGAGGTAAAGATAAAGAAATAACATTGCTAGACAGGATCAGTGCATGTACTTTGTCAGTTATAGATTTGAAGAAAGGGAAAAATGACTTTTGATTGTATCCATCACATCCTGCAGATATACAGTATACATATGCGTAGGCATGGAATGTCAATCCAATATCAGCTTTTGCCAAATCACTTGAGAAGAGCGACCACAAAACAGCTAAATTCAACATGTAGGAAAATGAAAAATGGCCCAGAAGTTAGAATTGCCAAAAGGGAAACTGGAGATGGTTCCTCTACATTCAACAGCTGGGCAAAAGAGGTAATTTCATCAGAAGCTGAATATTACCTGGTTGTGTGACAAGCAACACCTGCTGATATTCTTTCTACTTTATATTAAAGGTACTGGTTCCTCCTTTAGCTTTTCATCAGGCAACTCTATTAGAAATATTTGATAGTCACATAGGATTTTGGAAATGGCAATATCATGTAAATAAATAATGCTTAAAAGAGATTGAAAATGAGATTTGGGACAGTGGGGAAGAGCGTCAATCTTGTTAGGAAGATTCCCATAGAGTCTTGAATAAAATGTAAAACATGAGCTAGAAAGAACTGGCAAAACAAGTCCAGTAGGGCAGTGTTGTTGTTAGTAGTGTCAACAAATTCACAGATGGCAAGAAGGATTCATTTGAATTGTGCTTGGGGAGCTTGTAGCCCTCCATCTGTTGTTGAAACTCTCATCATCTCCCCACCATTGACCAGGATGGACTGGTCTCATAGGATTTTGAGTACAAAAACATTTTGGTAGGGATAATGTATTGTCGAAGCTGATGAGGAAACACAACCTACAAACTATCTACAGACCCACTAAGAAAATCCAACCAATGCTATGGTCAGCAAAGGACAAGAGGGATCTTCTCACCTCTGCAGGAGTCTACCGTATGCCATGCAGCTGTGGACAAGTCTACAGAAGGACCACCAAATGCAGCATAGTCCAAACACGAATCAAGGAACATGAAAGGCACTGCAGACTACTTCAACCAGAGAAGTCAGCCATAGCAGAGCACCTGATGAACCAACCTGGACACAACATATTATTTGAGAACACAGAAATGCTGGACCACTCTAACAACCACCATGTTAGGCTACACAGAGAACCCATTGAAATCTACAAGCATGTGGACAATCTCAACAGAAAGGAAGAAACAATGAAAATGAACAAAATCTGGCTACTAGTATTTAAAAAACTCTAACATTAAACAGTAAACAAAGACCAAAACTCAAACACAAAGGAACTCCAGACAAGAAATAATCAGGAACAGCTAATCACCTCTCAACTAGCGGTTCCCCCAGGCAGTAACAAGCCACACCTAAGAACTGTCATGTCATCAAATGTTAATCAAGGTGGCCAATTGCAACATTCACACCTAGTTCCAACAGACAAGAGCTCTTTCTCCCACCCTGGACTTCCCACAATTTTCCTAGTTTCCAACAGACCTCACAACCTCTGAGGATGCCTGCCATAGATGCAGGTGAAATGTCAGGAGAGAATGCTTCAAGAACATGGCTATGCAGCCCGAAAGACCTACAACTTTGGTAGGGATAGCTTCCCTAAATCTTCTTGTAGAAGCTTTGCCCCCTGAGGAGATGAAGGATGAAGAGAGGACAAATCCTGGAAGAACAGCTATAAACTGATAAGGTAAGGACGAAAGTATTTATGGAAAAGGTTGTCAACCAACTAACATTTCCTCAACAATATCATAAGAAGAAAAGAGGCCAGGGAGGCAGTGAGCTTTCAGATGACAAGGTGTGAAACAAGTGCAGAAGGAGGTGAGGGAGATGGCTGAGTGGCGAGATGAATTCTTCTTCATCCATCTTCACAGCAAATGATTTGGGAGACAAGCCAAAATCTGAAGCATTGTTCGGAGGGAAGAAGCATCGGAAGGTGTCATAAGGAGATGACAGAGAGGGTGGGGGAGATGCAGTTTTAGAGCTGAATTAAAAATTCACAAGTTGCAAAGACCAGCTGTCCAGATGGAGCCCAGGAAAATCTCTTCTGAAATGCAGATGTGAGATCACTGAACTTATAACAACAACAACAATGAAAAGCTCCTTTCCATTAAAATCAGAATCTGAAGGTATCTAATTTTTTGCCTATGGATACCAGCGAGTCAGTGTAACAAGAATTCAATACCCAGTACCTCTGTAATCAGGTAAATTGGTAAGAAAAAAAACAAGCCCATTGGCTCCTAGAAAGGGAAGTCTGACCTGACCCATTTGGTTCCTTCTTTGAAAGTGTCAACAAGTGTCTTAAATAGAGGCTCCTTTGCATTGGACTCAAAAGTGGAAAACACATTATCTGTAGACCCTATTCTTGGCTGCTCTTGTGGGCTCTTCTTACTGCACTATTGCAGAAAAGAACCTATTTCGTTCTCTTGTTCTGGAAGGGAAGGACACAATCTGCCTGTTTTTCATCAGAATTCTACAGAGTTGTTGTGAGTTTTCTGGCCATGTTCCAGAAGCATTCTCTCCTGACATTTCTTCTGAATCTATGGCAGGCATGCTCGGAGGTTGGGGTGTATATATTTGTGGAATGTCCAGGGTGGGAGAAAGAACTCTTGTCTGTTTGAGGTAGGTGTGAATGTTGCAATTGGCCACCTTGATTAGCATTTAATGGCCTAGCAGTTTCACGGTTTGGCTTCTACTACCTGGGGGAATCCTTTGTTGGGAGGTAATTAGCTGACCCTGATTGTTTCTTATCTGGAATCCCCCTGTTTTTGAGTGTTGCTCTTTATTTACTGTCCTGATTCTAGAGTTGTTTTTAAACTGGTAGCCACGTTGTGTTCATTTACATGGTTTCCTCCTTTCTGTTGAAATTGCCCATATGCTTGTGGATTTCAATGGCTTCTCTGTGTAGCCTGACATGCTGGTTGTGAGAGTGGTCCAACATTTCTGTGTTCTCAAATAACATTCTGTGTCCAGGTTGGTTCATCGGGTGCTCTGCTATCGCTGACTTCTCTGGTTGAAGTAGTCTGCAGTGCCTTTCATGTTCCTTGATTTGTGTTTGGGCATTTCTGCATTTGGTGGTCCCTATGTAGACTGGTATTCTGTGGAGTATGTTTTGGCACACACACATCATTTACCAAATAATACTGCAAAGATTGCTGATATGTTTTGGTATCTGAATAAAGGTGCCATAAAAGTTGGTATATTCCCCAGTAGGATGAAAGAGAATTAGTATGTCCTACCTTAGTCAAGACTTAGAATTAGTATTCCTGCTGTCACTTCATCTGTTAATCATATTGCAGCTTCCACTAGCAACTTCCCTTGCCAGTGTATCCAGTTGTGGAGAGTGATGGGTAACAGTCTGAGAATATCTAGAGGACCACAGGAGGCCCACTTCTGCTCTGAGAAAGAAAGATTAAAGGATAATGATGGTTAGGCCCAAACTAGATATGAAGTATGGTCAGCTACCTTAATAACATGAAAGAGGCCCAATTTTAGCAGGAGAAGTGGTATAAAGCCAATGGAGCTTTCAAAGCTTGCATAATGTACTTGTAGTATTTGGTTGGCCAATAAAGGTATCATTCCTTTGTGAATTTTGTTTTATGGTCAACACGGCTAACCCTGAATATATTTCTTTCAAGAACATACTATATTTTGGAAAAATGTAACAATAGCTGGGGAGGCTGCAAATTGGCTCAGAACAGTGGTGCTCTTCCTATCTCCTCTACGTCCAGAATAACATATTAAGGACAGGGAGAAAGTAAGCTTTCCTCTGCAAATTAGGTTTGCAGAGGAAAAAGAAGTATCAGTTTTCATGTTTCTGTTGCAAGTGTAGTGGGGTGAGGAAGACTTAATATAGTCGAAACCAGTCTGGGAATTGGATACCCTCTACTTAGAAAACTTCTACTAGAAAGCGGAAGCTCCATATAACAGTTGCATTAGAGAATCTTTTCATAGATTTTTGGATGTACAAGCTTCTACTTACAAGAAAGGAATCTACACCCTCAAGGAGAAGTCTTCTCTAAAGTATGTATGGTTATATACTTGGGATTCTGAATGATCTTACACTGCTCTCCAGAGGGAATCACTGTTATGAGACTCTATGTTTGCAACAGCTTTATGTTCATTGTATATATGTTCATTATTATAGCATATACGTTGGAAGAAACGATGACTACTGTGATTGATGTACTACTGTTTGTAGTGGTTTCATGTTTTAGTGAGGTGGGGAAACAGGCTTCTTTTCTGGAGGCATCATTTATTATCTCTGGTGTCATCTACACTCTTCCATCCCATTTCCCTAGCCAGAAACATATGCCACTGTAAACATTTGTTATTGGGAAGGGGAGCTATAACTGGAGCAGCACATTCTTTATGGTCCCCACTCATGTCAGAGGTGTGTATTGTTATCACCAGGCCTCTTCCTCAAAGGTGTTGGGTAGGACTGAAATATCAGCCATTGCCGAAGTGAAACATGGAGCTGGAATGATCCCTGAAACTGAGCAAGAAGGCAAACAGACAAGAAACAATGATTTTGGCCATAGGATCTACCAAACTCCAGCACTGCTTTCAGCCCAGCCTACCCACAGCAATGGTCAAGATAGATAAACTACTTCATCACACTAGAGAAAAAAATCCACTTAAAATTTGGTTTCTGCCTCCTGCAAAATTCTGGGGTTTGTAGTTTAGTGAAGCTGTTAAAGACTCCTCCCTAAACTACAAACCCCAGAATTGTGCAGGAGGCAGAAACTGGATTTTAAGTGATTTTTTTTCTTTAGTGTGACGAGTCCTCCCAAAGTTTATTCTAAGCCTCAGTATTTTGAAGAACTTTGGAGTTATGCAATGACATATATGGTACATATGTGGTAATTCTTAGCTGGGGTCTATGTGACCAGTACAGATCAGAATAACTGGCATCCAGGGGGATTGGTCTATGCTGAATAAATGTAATTTCTGGTTGCTTGAGATGTATTATTTTTAAAAAGGCAGAACTAATATTATACCCCAGACTATAGTAAAGGTAAAGGTTTTCCCCTGACATGAAGTCCAGTCGTGTCAGACTCTGGGGTGTGGTGCTCATCTCCATTTCTAAGCCGAAGAACTTAGTCTGACTTGGCCACGGTAGTCCACGCTCTGGTTACATCCTGTATAGACTATTGCAACGCTCTCTACATGGGGTTGCCTTTGAAGACTGCTCGGAAGCTTCAAATGGTCCAGCGTTCGGCAGCCAGGTTGCTAACAGGAGCAGCACTCAGGGAACATACTACTCCTCTGTTGCGCCAGCTCCACTAGCTGCCAGTTTGCTACCGGGCACAATTTAAAGTGCTGCTGTTAGCCTACAAAGCGCTAAACAGTTCTGGCCCTACTTATCTCTCCGAATGCATCTCCTCCTATGAACCGACTAGGACACTAAGATCATCTGGGGAGGCCCTGCTCTCTGTCCCACCTGCATCACAGGCGCGCTTGGCAGGGACGAGAGACAGGGCCTTCTCAGTGGTGGCCCCTTGGCTGTGGAACGCACTGCCTGCAGATATCAGATCGGCCCCCTCCCTGCTGGCGTTTCGGAGGAAAGTGAAGACCTGGCTGTTTGAACAAGCATTTGATTAAAAAGTGTAATTGAACATAGGAATACGGAATAATGGATGATGAGACTGGATTCTGATTTTACTGTTGAGGCGCTAATGATTGTTATACTGATGTTTAATGATTTATGTTACAATTGTTTTTAATTGCCCTATACTTGTCTCGTGATGTTTTGTATCGATGTTGTTCACCACTTTGAGTCGCTTGAGGGCTGAGAAAAGCAGTATATAAATAAAGTAAATAAATAAATAAACTGGCATTGTCCACAGACACCTCCAAGGTCATGTGGCCAGCATGATTGCATGGAGCGCCGTTACCTTCCCGCTGGAGCGGTACCTATTGATCTACTCACATTTGCATGTTTTTGAACTGCTAGGTTGGCAGAAGCTGGGGCTGACAGCGGAAGCTGACGCTGCTCCCCGGATTCGAACCTGCGATCTTTCAGTCAACAAGCTCAGCAGCTCAGTGCTTTAACTCACTGCGCCACCGGGGGCTCCACCTCAGACGATACCCCAGACTATACCATACCATAAATCCTTTATTGACTTGATATTAATATTGAATTACATCAATTAAAAACAAGTGAAACAAAGACACACGTAACTTAATGTAAGACAGTTTTGCTGTATCATAAAAACAGTTTTGTGAATGTAGTATTATTTCTTTGATTTTTTTGCCAGTTGCTTGACAGTTTCGGTTACTTGAATTCCACTTAACTGAGAGTCTACTATATTAAGAATTTGTTTGTTGATAGGATGTTTCTGGGAGTCCTGCACTGTAAGTAGTCATAACATCTGGTTGTTGGCCCTGGGCACATAAAATTGCAATTACAGAATGTCTAACATAGCACCAATAACAGAGCTCATCAAATAAAACAGGACGCGGGGAGATGTCAGCTATGTCAAGATGGGCTCACTCAAACAGATTGGCATGCAATTGAATCTTTAATTCAGGTTGGTCCTTGGCAGGTACCCGGCTAGAAGAGACAATACTATCAAGCTGGGAGAGGAGTCCAATGTGACACACTAGGGATGCATGAGCTGCTTGTTCGTGCTGTTACTATTAGCAGGGAAAGAGCAGGGCCTGGAAAAATGCCTTTTTGGAATTTGTTCTCTGGGTCCACCAGCCAGCATGGAATAAGAAACACCATCTTTTGTATTTATGTTCCCATTATAAGCATGGCAAGCCGGCTTGATGATTCTCAGTGCTCTAATCCAAAAAGGAACTTTTCCAAGCTCTGGGACAGAATCCCCATATCCACTAGGAAATGATTGCTATTTGTGAATTGGGTGTTGCTAACAGAGACCTCATCAGTGGCTGGCAAAGAGTCCTGGTATCCACTTCATTGATGCTTTGTCTCTTTTTTAGAGCCTGTTTCTTGCACATAGTGGATGATCCAATTCACTGTATAGTTCTTAATGGTAGTTTCCCCAAGTCCTACAAAGTGTGTGGGCATGCAGTCCGAATGGAAAACTTTGCACAAATGCGGCTCAATTGTTGGCAGATGACATTACAGATTCTTCTTTATCTCGAGCCCCACTATTAAATATGTATACGGCATCCAAGATATAATTTATTTCTTTTGTGTTGTAAATTCCTCTTCTCCTTCGGTTTTTCTGAGCTGCTTATAATTAAGACTTTCTGACAGATCGCGGCATGGCTGGCTACCAGCAGCAATGTTATTATACCCAATTTGTTTAAAGTGGTATATTTGTATCTCTTTCCTTCTCGCTGCTCTAATCAGCTGAAGGATTATTCTTTATTAATGCCTGTAATTATTTGATTTCCTTCTTTATTAACAAACAGAGAAACACAGGCTCGAGTTAGCAAAGCATATCTTTCTGCTTCCTTTTTTGTTTTCTGGAAATATTTCAAAACATTTAAAAATGAAGGGAGGAAAATTATTTTTTTTGAAAAAGAAAATAAAGCCTCATTGTGTTGTTTGAATACCAGATCCCCTGTTTTTCCTCATCAGCAAGAATTATAATTAATCCCACTGTATTCAAACTTCCTATGTATTTATTGGGTTGCTGTAGGTTTTTCGGCCTGTATGGTTACGTTCTAGAAGCATTCTCTCCTGATGTTTCACCTGTATCTATGGTCAGCATCCTCAGAGGTTGTGAGGTCTGTTGGCAAACTATGCAAGTGAGGTTTATATACCTGTGGAACGTCCAGGGAGGGAGAAAGAACTCTTGTCTGTTGGAGCTAGGTGTAAATATATTTATTTTCTAGAGGCTGATTTTTCTATCACCAACCCACCATATTCAAGGCAGCATCCTTCAGGAAAATGAACCTATGTCTGATATTTTAGTTAGGTTTTCATCCCATCTTGACTCCAATGACCATTTCCTGATAGGTTTAAAACTTTAATCCATGAAAGAGTGACTCTCACTCCATTGTATATACCTGACGAAGGACTGAGGTGTGCCAAGGAGGCCTTCCTCTATATCCCACCAATGAAATCAATACTCTGTGTGATAACATGGGAAATGCACCATCACTGGCTACATTGAGGCATCAAGTAAATACATGGATGTTTAAGCTTCTGTACTCTAACTTACTTACCCCCTAACATTTTAGCTTGTCAGCACTGAAGAAATGCTGGGGTGGTGTATGGGCCAATGTGCTATCTTTATGCTATACCGAAGGGATATTGAATTGAAGCCTACCCATTTTAGTCTACTTAAAATCATTTTCAATCTGTTGATCCAAATATGACTTGGAAGTATACAAATATTTTAAATAAATTGAATAAATATTTTTTACAATCTTCATAAAATGCAAGTAAGCCTCTATTAAATAATAATTACAGTATGCCAATTTTAAATAATCTAGTTATAAGGATGTCAGAGTTAATCTCTAAAATGTATCTAGTCTTCCAAAGATGCTGGGTTTAGGGGAGTGAGTTCAGTATAAATGAGGGCAGAATCCCCACTTATCAGAAAGCAATCACTGGCTTTGTACTGAAGTTGATATTATAACTGTATTTATTGCTGGCATTGAATATTTGCATTTTTGTGTTGGAATCTGCCCTGAGTCCCCTTGGGAAAATAGGGCGGAATATAAATAATGATGATGATGATGATGATGATGATGATTAGATACATTACAAAGTTAGTACACAGCAAACAAGATCACGATGCTGGCTTTTATATTTGATCACATGTCAGATACTTCCCGAGTGTCTAGGACTGTGTGATGTATTGAAGAGGCATGAATGGAGGGTGAAAGAGAGAAACGTGCCAAGAGGAAGGCGCGTCAAGCCAACCTTGACCGAGACCACCTTCCACCTGGAAACCAATGCCCTCACTGCAGGAGAAGATGCAGATCAAGAATAGGGCTCCACAGCCACCTACGGACCCACAAGAATACTGATCCTGGTAGATTATCCTACTTAGCCAATGAGGGATCGCCTAGGTAAGCAAGTAAGTGATGTATTGGTGAATAATGCGTGCAGATCTGAGTAGGGTGGCCTTTTGCAACTGACAGATGGTAGTTTTGTCTGTGCCAATTGTTTTTAAGTGCAGGCCAAGGTCTTTAGGCACTACAACCAGTGTGCAGATCACCACTGGGACCACCTTGACTGGTTTGTGCCAGAGCCTTTGCAGTTCTATCTTTACACCCTCATATAATGTAAGATTTCTTTCTTTCTTTCTTTCTTTCTTTCTTTCTTTCTTTCTTTCTTTCTTTCTTTCTTTCTTTCTTTCTGATAGTTATTATTGTTATTATTAATGTTAAAGACATTGTTTCCATGTCTTTAAAAAAAGAGGGGAAATGTGTAAAATATATAAAGAGTCATGAAGAATTAAGATTAGGATGTGTGCCATTGCTTTGTCTTTTTTCCTCTACACACAGAAGCCTGTTAAGGAGGAAGAGATAGCACAGATAAGCTCCCCAACGGCTTTGCCTTGGTAGAGTCAGAACCTCAATTGAAAGCACTCCAAGTTTTTCAGGGCCTGGTTATGAGAATAAAACAACAGTGTAAATGATAGCTTGAACTGTCTAACTACACGAGTCCCAACTGGCACGAGCAATGATTGTAGTATGATATTATTATTGTTGTTATGGGGGCTTGTATTCCAAAAGCTTTGAAGGGCACAGGGTTGTCTATCTCTGCTGTCTCTAGCTCTGAATTATCGTGGCTGAGCAATCAAATTTGCATCATTGCTTAGGAACCGTACATGAAGACGTCTCTGTGGGGAAATGTGATGTAAAGCAGCCTTCTTTTCTTGCTGATTTAAGTCACTGATTTTTGCTGCCTCGTTTTTAAGCCAATCCACCCTGGTCTCAGAGCTCTTCCTCACCCTTATTTGAAGATGCCAGGGATCAAACGCATCGGTGGCGTCCAACTCAGAGGGATGGTGAATCTACTCTGAGTCTTCACCTGAATTTTAAAATGTTCAGCACCTTGGATAGCTCATTAGAAGCCTGCATTATGCACTCCTTCATTGCCTCTTGGAGCCACGGATCAAACACGAGACCTTCTCCAGGCAAAGCCATAAAACTTGAAAAAGTTAAAATTTACTTGTGACATGTTTCTTTCTATGATTACAAGGGCACAGTAAGGTTCTTTTTACAAGGTAAGACAACCGATGAAGCTATTAAATTGCTTCAGGCAGGAGTATAATGAGCAATGTTTACACACTACTTCCAAAGAAACACTTGCTGCGTGATCCTTCTCAGTAAAGGGTTGATCACTTGGGGTCATTTTTCTATTTTCCGAGGGATTTCAAAACACATTGAAATAAAGCAAAAAGCTTCCCACTAGTAATCTGTTGTGAATGCATGCCTTGGAAAGCAATGTGCAATGAGTAGTGATAAATACATGATGTCCTTTAAGGAAAAGTCATGCTGCTTTGTGTTTTTTATTTATTATTTATTTATTTACAACATTTATATACCACCCTTCTCACCCCAAAGGGGACTCAGAGTGGCTTACAAGATACACACACACATATATACATACATACACCGGGACTGTGGCACAGCTGCATTAAGATCACTTCTGACCAAAAGGTAATGAGTTCGAAGCCAGCCCAGGTTGGAGTGAGCTTCTGACCAATTGTGTAGCTTGTCGACCTTTGCAACCCAAAAGGCAGTTGCATCTGTCAAGTAGGAAAATTAGGTACCACCTATGTGCGGGGAGGCTAATTTAACTAATTTACGAGGCTATAAAAAAGACTCCAGCAAAGCACTCCAGCAAAAGCATGCGGGGAATGCAGAAGTACTTCATCCGTGTCGCAGATGGATGATGACAGCAACAGCTCCCCTGGTGGGCAGAAAAGTGAAATGTTAAATAGCCTCTGACTGTCTGTCTATGTGTGTTGTGTGTCTTTGGCATTGAATGTTTGCCATATATATGTACATTGTAATCCGCCCTGAATCCCCTGTTGGGTGAGAAGGGTGGAATATAAATACTGTAAATAAATAAATACATATATATTTATTTTATTTATTTATTTACAGTATTTGTATACCGCTTTTCTCACCCTGAGGGGGACTCAAAGTGGTTTACACATAAAATTCAATGCCAGTACAAAAATTCAATGCCAGTACAAACATAAAATATATTACATTATTAACATAGTGCAATATCAGTATTAAATATTACTGTATTGTATTATATCATTATATTGTAATGTTAGTAATATTACATGTAATATAAATATATAATTATAATTGTTGTTCATTCATTCAGTCGTCTCCGACTCTTCGTGACCTCATGGACCAGCCCACGCCAGAGCTCCTATCATATTATTATTAGTAGTATTATATTGCATTACATTATAATATTATAAATATTATATGTATATACAATATATTATATTATTAACATAGCACAGGAGACAAGATGGAACTGTCTTTTAAATTTTAAAACTGAATTTTAAAACAACATTCCAAATTTTGATCAGCCCTGGAGCGGCCTCACCGCCCCCCACCCGTATCCCTGCAAAACGAGTCCTTCCCACAGAAAGCTTTTTTTCTAAGAAAAGCATCAGCAAAGCAAATATGGGGCTCTTCCTCTCTCTTTTCTCTATTTGAATGCACCCTACTCTGTCAGGGAGGTCAACTCTGCTGGTGATCCGGGGAGATGAAGTGCAGAGTATTCAGTTCAGAGGGAAAGGCGTGTTGGATTAAAGTGGAGGTGTTTCCTGGGAGGAAGAGGTGAAATAAGAGCTAACCTCACCAAGCCTCCTTCTCCCCCAGGACTCACTCTTCCATACACAAAGCTTAGGAATTATGAGGAGGACATAGGAGAGGAGACAATCATGCCCATTTACTCAAGCAGCAATATTAAGAACCATTGATTTTACCCCAGGTGATAAACAACAGCTTCAGATGCTCACTCCGATGGGGACTCAAAGTGGTTTACACATAAGTAATGGCAAAAATTCAATGCCAGTACAAAAATTCAATGCCAGTACAAACGTACAATATATTATGGAATAACAGCTTCAGATGCTATGATTCCACTGTAATTGCAATTTACCAGCTTCATGTGATAAAATCCTTATGCCAAGAGAATTTTTCTTGTCTAAAATCAGCCAGTAGATTTTAAATGATGATTGAACCCTGGTCTTTTGGGGTACCTGTCTAACACTTAAACCACATTACATTGACTCAAAAATGCCATCCCTATCTCCTTTACAAAGTCACCAACCCAAAACTTGTTCTTGCTTTCTTGGGTGTTTTATTCGGTCACAGGGAATGAACTGCACGACAGCCTTCAGAAAAAGCCTGCCACAGACCTGTTTATAAGTCCTGGCAGAGAGCTGTGCATGTATAACATTATGCAACACGATTTTTGTTCCTGGGTTATAAATGTCATTTTCTAATTGGTTCTATTATAAAAACATGGGGAAAAGAGTACTGTTCCATTATTCAGGTGGAGGCCACAAGGGGGCACCAGGCAGAAAAAAAGTAAAGGTTTCCCCTTGACATTAAGTCTAGTTGTGTCTGACTCTGTGGCGTGGTGTTCATCTCTATTTCTAAGCCAAAGAGCCAGCGTTGTCCATAGACTCCTCTAAGGTCATGTGGTGAGTAGGTATATAACCTCACACTATTGCTTAGCCTCAGCGTTTTGTCATTGGAGTATACGTGTTCCCCCCGCCCCCCCTTGTGGGAAAGCTTGATTCCACAACACCCATTTTAATGAGCCCTCCTCCACAAATGACCTGTTTCTCCTTTATCTCACCCGAGGTTTTAATCAGTTTTTAATTAGTTTTTCTTTTAATCATTACATGTATCCCTCCCATAGTTACTGGGATTGTGTTTATTGTAATTTTATATCGTTATGCTTTCATATGTTTTATGTAATTATGATGTTGTTGTTTATTGTTTGCATTTTCGGTTTTATTCTGCTGTAATTTGTTGTTTGGGCTTGGCCTCTGTAAGCCGCCCCGAGTCCCCATTGGAAAGATGGTGGCGGGATATAAATAAAGTTGTATTATTATTATTATTATTATTATTATTATTATTATTATTATTATTATTATGACGGCATGGGGTACTGTTACCTTCCTACTGAAGTGCTACCTATTGATATATTCACATTTTGCATTTTTTAGAACTGCTAGGTTGGCAGAAGCTGGGGCTAACAGTGGGAGCTCAATAGAGAAAGAGAGTCCATTTTAAGGGGGAAGGGGTTGAAGTAGTTAAATCATGCACTAAGAAGGCCTGTGAGTTGTAATGCCGATGTCTTACTCTCTGCCTTACTCCATATAAAACAATGAACTCAAAGGGCATACAACTTCCCAGCTCCTTCCAATCTCCTCCTGTCTATCCTGGTGATTTAGCATGCTGAAGTTGTGCAAATGCAGAACACATACGGAAACCTTTGAGCTGAGCCAATGAGTCATGGTGTCAGTGGGGAGCTGGGAGGAGATGGGTGTTCAGGTTTTTAAACTACCTCACAGACAAAAAAACAAACTTCTTCGTGTTTCAGTCATACTTTGTTTTCCTGCCTGAGGAAGCATAGAAATTCCTTGAGATTTGAACAAGTGGTTTGACACCTGTGGATTGTAAACTAGCTCAGGATTGTCTACATCCTGGTGGCAATGAGTGATACCTGGTGTCCCCCATGAAAGTGGAAGTTGGAATCTGCTCTAGGGTTTAGTCTAAAGGAGATAGCTATGGTGATGAACCAGTTTTGTTACATGGGTTGGGAACCTTGGATAGCTTCTTTAAAGTTAGGATTAACACCAAGAAAACAACAACAACAACAACAACTACTACTACTACTACTACTACTACTTTATTATGGTCCATAGACCCATCTGTGAGCAAGAAGTCATTAATAAATTCTCCCATCTCATTGCCCAAGATTAATATACATGGTTTCAAGGATTAACACCAAGAATAGATTCACTGCTCCAATGACAAGGAGCTGCCATTGGTACCAGTTCTCTGGGATTTCAAGAAACCATATCCTCTGAATCTGTCTGGTGATACCATGGATAGAGTATAGATATATTTTTGTGGAATTGTGTGCTCTACCAATTGTGTAATGAATCCCTCACCTTGACAAGCTAGCTTAGGCCTAAGAGAGTGGAATTGGCGAAGTCATGGCATCCATTTTAGAGAAGGGAGACGCCATCTTAGGATAGGTTTGCCTTAAGCGGGTGTGTTCTAGTCTTGGATGGAAAACCAAAATGCTAGGATTGGTTAGAAAGATGGGGGTGGAGCCTAAGTGATCTAAAGGGGGAAAAGTGACTTTTAAACTGAGGCTGGAGTTTCCAGTTTGCCAGTTTGGAGTTGGAGTTTGGAAAGGGTAGAGCAAAGACATTGGGTGTTAGTGAGAGCAGTTTGGGGTTTTGAAGAAGAACCTTGGGACAGTCTTTTGTTTAGTATTCAGAGTAGCTATAGAGAAGTAGAGCTAGAATACTGTGTGGAGCAGAACCCTGTTAGTGGTCTGTTCTTTTTCTAAGGGAGGATAGTTCAGGTTTTGGCCAGATTCATAAGGTTTTTATTGGAGAGGAGTTACTTTCAGAGATTCATTTCCTGAAGTAATTTTCTGTGTTGAAACTTTAACACTTATAACCCAGAAGTTTTTAAGATCTTGTCTCAAATGTAACCACAAGCTTTGTATGCCAGAACTTTACTGAAACCACTAAGTATTTGTACCTGAATTATTCAAGTCTGTTCAATAAACATTCTTGTTATTTTTACCAACTTCTACCAGCCTCAGTGTGAATACCTTTGTGGTAAAAGTGTTATTCAAGTCAGCTTTTTACCAGCCTTAAGAAAACTAGAGTAACACAGAGTGTGTTACTCTAAATATACAATTGATTTATCAACAACTATAATTCCTCTATATTTTGGTGAGCTACCCTGTAGTGGTGGTGTCATCATTATAATTTGTTAGGCTGCTGTATGGTCGTTATAATTTAGTGAAGGACTTGGGATTTTTATTATCGAATAAAGTTCCCTACTTTTCCCCATGTATCGTTATACCATGTCTCCCTCCGTGCGTTACATTTGGAGAATCCCTGCACACATGTGCATATGTACCTTCAAGTCACCTGCCAGCTTACAGCAACCCAATACATTTCATAGGGTTTTCTTAGGCAAAATACTCAAAGGTGTTTTGACATAGGCTTCCTCTGAAATATAGCCTGCAGCACCTGATATTTCATTACACTACTTCATCACACTAGAGAATTAATCCACTTTAAATTCAGTTTCTGCCTCCTACAGAATTCTGAGGTTTTTAGTTTAGTGAGACTGTTAAGGGCTCCTCCCTAAACTACAAAACCCAGAATTCTGCAGGAGGCAGCAACTGGATTTTAAGTGGATCCATCCTCTAGTGTGATGAGATTGTCTGTCTCCCATCCAAGTACCAAACAGGCTTCATCCTGCTTAGTTTCCAAGATCAGATGGGATCTGCTGCTTTGCAGGTATGTTTCTATGCAGATGTGGATAATGTAGAATTAAAGTCCGAAACAAATCGGAAAACAGAATTAATTAAAAATGCAGTCAAGCTAAGGAATTGCATTGTACATTGCAGTTGCTTCTGGAAGAAGAAGACAGCAGGTTACAAGTGGCACCATAGGAAAATAGTGAAAAACATATGGTTGCGAAAGAGCAAAATGAAGTGAAGGCACTAGGCGGGCTTTAACTTTTGTAAGAACCTTTAGAAGGAAAAGCTCAATGAATTGAAGGGGGTGGAGAGGAGCCTGTTGCCATCACTGAAAATTGTTTAAAAGCAGAAGGATTTGAGGAAACGGATGGCATGATCTTAGCCATGGGGAGAGAAAGAAATGTGTATCGGAGGCATTCTGAGCTGATTGCAGAGATGAAGTACAGCAGGAGGGAAGGCCAGGCTTGGAGAACTATTAAATAATCCAGAGGAAGACATGACCAGAGTGCAAATCAGGTACCAGTCCAAAGATCCATTTCCAAGTGTTCATCAAGAGGAGGGAAAATATCTTGATACAGAATGCTGCAAAAGGAGGTGAAGGGATGCCTCTTTTGTTCTAGCTCAAATGATTATTTATTTATTTAATTTATTTTAAACATTTATATTCTGCCCTTCTCACTCCGAAGGGGACTCAGGGCAGAGCACAGTATATATACTGCAAACATTCAATGCTGGGACAAGAATTCATATAAGCATACATAAACATTTAAAACATTTATCAAAATATTAAAATACACCATTTAAAACCATCTTAGTCATCTGTGTCAAATCTAAATTGGCCTGGTAAAGTTTCCTATCACTTCCTTATTGCACTGTTCTGAAAGCTTGGCCCCACAGCCAAGTTTTTACTATCCTTCTGAAGGACAGGAGGGAGGGGGCTGATCTGATCTCACCAGGAAGGGAGTTCCATAGGTGGGGGGCAATCACTGAGAAGGCCCTGTCTCTCGTCCCCACCAGTTGTGCCTGTGACAATGGCAGGACAGAGAGCAGGGCCTCCCCAGAGGATCTTAATCTCTGTGATGGTTCATAGGGTGGGATGTGAAGGACCTCAGAACTATTTTTAGCCTTGTGAAATAATATTTCACATCAGCTTCCTTTTGCTGAGATGCCCTCTCCCTGTGACTGAAGATGTGTCCTCAATTGAAATTTGCATCCTCTTGCCCTTCATTGAAGAAAATGAATTTGATGACCCCGTCATCTGTGATCCTCAAAAGCTTTTGTGGGTGGGAATCTTGATCTATTTTCCCACTCCTCTACCAATGAATGATGCCTATTCTCCGTCTAGATGGCAACCCTTTACTGCTGTAACAAGAGAAATTCTTCCTCCTCCAGATGGTGGTAAAGGTTAACAAGGCATTTATTTGTGGCTATGTGTAAAACAGATTGGTACCCCCCACTTCCACCCGCCGCTTTCCCTATTACAGATGGAATAGAAACAACTACACAACTTCAAACCCACATGTAGAGCACAATGCCACTTGGTTATTAGCAAAAAAGCCTGGGGATGCCAAGCTGTTACTCAGAAGTTTTGATACATCATGCTACATGGCCTTTCGTTCAAGCAGCTCTGTCAGCCAGAGTGAGAAGGTGCAAGCCTGCTATTCTTCTAAAGCAACCCCACAATGCTTGGCATGCTGCATGGTTTCTGCTGGAATCCCTCTGTGTAAAAATGAAAGATGCCCAGGATTAGGCAGGCTTCCTTTCTATATCCCCCTTTTGGAAAGAGTCAAAATCACTTAGCTGCATTTCCAACAATTTTTTTCATTGAAATGGATGCCACCAGCCTATTTGAGGGGGCAAACAAGATGGGTATAAACACCATTTTCCTAGTTTCCAACAGACCTCACAACCTCTGAGGATGTCTGCCAAAGATACAGGCGAAACGTCAGGAGATAATGCTTCTAGGAACATGGCCATACAGCCCAGAAAACTCACAATAATAATAATAATAATAATAATAATAATAATAATAATAATAAATTTATACCCCGCCTCCATTTCCCCCAAGGGGACTCGGGGCAGCTTACATAAGGCCATGCCCATCAATACAGTAAAACACAATATAAACACAAAAACACAACAAAAAATCAGAAAATAAAATTACATAAGATGCAAAACCAATATAAGTAAATGACACAGCAGCATAAAATCAAACATTAAAGCACAGATGATCACACTGGGCAGGGCCAAATTCAAGAATAAAATTTTAAAACACTGGGAGATAGGGCAATGTAAAAACCAGGGAGGGGATCAGAGGATGAGGTAGGATTTAATTGCACAAACCATAAAAATAAAGTGCTTCTGAGGTCATTTTATGCAGAGTTTGGTCAGGGAGTATCTTACATTCAATCATTGAAGGCACATTGAAATAACCAAGTTTTCAGGCTCCTCCTGAAGATTGCCAGGGTGGGAGCTTGCCTAATATCTTTGGGGAGCGAATTCCAGAGCTGGGGGGCCACCGCAGAGAAGGCCCTCTCTCTTGTCCCCACAAATCGCACTTGCAATGAGGGTGGGAGCAAGAGAAGAGTCTCTCCGGAAGATCGAAGAGGTCGTGTGGGTTCATAGATGGAAATGCGGTTGCGCAGCCTTCAACTATACAAAGATGGATTTATCCCCTGCTCTGTGCAGGAATTAATCTTCCTAGATGTTGAACTTTTCCTCAACTCTGGCAATGGGACCAGTACCCTTCACCACATCACAAAGCAGCATGCTAGTTTAGGGAATACAAGGGGAATGGCACATAGGTGATAAGAGCAAGGCTTAGGGAAAAAGCTATCCCAGGCATTAATCCTCTGGAGGAACTTGCAGGCTAAAGGTTTTTTAAACAAGACAATTACCTAAAGTAGCTCCAAGAAAAGAAAAAGGTCAGGTTAAGGACAAGCTGTTTCTAAAGCAAAAAACAATTATTACTTTATTAAGAAGACAGAAAAAGATAGCCATAGTAACCCAACCTCTTCAATATAAGATGTTTCTTAAAGAAAAAAGACATGTGCCAAAAACTCTATACCTGAGCAATCTAAGGAGGTGGTGAGTGATGCAGCTAAACATAAAGGGACTTCAGACTAACAGATACATAGATCTTCTCATCCTGTGAAGAAAGGTCCAAATAAGTCTGGGAAACAAGTTCAGCAGGAAGGGGAAAATATGACAGAAACACACTCTCTTTATTCTAGAGGTCCTTTGGCTCCTGTTCTCTCCTTCCTTCTGTGCAGATCTTTCCATGCTGGAGAGTCTGTGGGTCCTTCCAGACAGGCCCTATATATCAGGCTCTGATCCCAAGTTTTCTGCTTTAAACTGGATTATATTAGTCTGCACTGCCAGATATTCTGGGATAAACACAAAACCTGGGATAGAGGGCCTGTCTGGAGGGACCCTGTGCAATTTGCCTTGCTTCTGTGGAAACCTCTCTAATCTCTGAAATCTCACGGGTGATCTCTCTGGAGTATTTGGAAAATCTATCAAATCTCTTCCATTGTTTTGCCCATCTGTCTGTGTTTACTCTGTTTCTAACTTGAGAGTTGTCACCAGGAGTGAAGGAGACACTTCTGTGTGGAGTAAAACTTGAGCTTAGAAAAGACTCCAAGTGATGTTGCAAAAAAAAAAAAAAAAAAAAAAAAAACCATCTGTGTGCAAAGGGTAGATGGGAATGTGACCTCTGCTTATCTGGTAATGGCTAGTAGATGGCCCTCTGATGAAAAGAATGGAATTGCAGAATAAAATGGATTTCACCAAAACACCCAGGACCAAAATTGCAAGGTGGAGTAAAACTGAAATAAAATTAGATATGAAATAAAAGAACATGCACACAAACACTTCTTGTTTCATAGAGTATTTCATAATGCCAATAATAATAATAATAATAATAATAATAATAATAATAGTCAACTGCAAAAGGCCACCTTACTTGGATCTGCGCCCATCATTCGAAAATACATCAAACAGTCCTATACGCTTGGGAAGGGTTCAACTTGTGATTTTGTGATACGAAATCCAGCATATAGATCTTGTTTGCTGTGATATACTGTGCTTTTGTGTCAATAAATAATAATAATAATAATAATAATAATAATCTTTATTTACATTCCGCTCTATCTCCCTGAGGGGACACAGTGCAGATTCCAGAATACATACATGGAAAACATTCAATGCCTTTATGCAATTAACGACAAAGACAGACAGTACATAGACAGAGACAAAGGCTTCTCTCTTTTCTTTTCCAGCATCTGGAGGCTGTGCTCGACTCAGCCATGGGGAGGTGCTGTTGTTCCACTTTTCCATGACGAGGAGCCTGTTGTCCATGGATGCCTTCCTGATCAAATTGCTGGCATGTTTTTCAGGGGTGCCCTTTTCCTCCCCACCAAAGTGTTACCTATTGATCTACTCATATTGCTGTTTTCGAACTGCTAGGCAAGCAGAAGCTAGGGCTGACAGTGGGGGCTCACCCCAACCTGCTGCTTGAACCTTCCAATTGGCAAGATTTTTTGTAGCTGGCGGTGTAATCCACTGTGCTAACTGCGGCCCCTGCTAATGCCTCCACAATAGAGGGATTGTCAATTTTAACCTAACTTTAACCCAGTAAAGACCATGCTGTACCATGTCTGCTTGCTTTATAGCACATTCATACATGAACAACTCCAATTTTGCCAGAAGAATATGCAGAATATGTCTGTTGATCCATACCATATTTCACATGGTGTAGGGTGACTTCTGCATGCATCTCTCAGTTTATTTATTTTATTTATCATGTCAGGAGCGAACCAAAACAGTTTTATTGCATTAAAAACAAACAAAACAAACAAAACACAAAGTTTGCAGACTTGGTATTCTATTAAATGTCCTTTGACCAGTATCTGGCCACTTGGAGTGCCTCTGGTGTTGCTGCAAGAAGGTCCTCCATTGTGCATGTGGTGAGGCTCAGGTTGCATTGCAGTAGGTGGTCTATGCTTTGCTCTTCTCTACACTCGCATGTCATGGATTCCACTTTGTGGCCCCATTTCTTAAGGTTGGCTCTGCATCTCATGGTGCCAGAGCGCAGTCTGTTCAGTGCCTTCCAAGTCATCCAGCTTTCATCCAGCCCAGGAGGGAGTCTCTCATTTGGTATCAGCCATTGATTGAGGCTCTGGGTTTGAGCCTGCCACTTTTGGACTCGGCGGTCCCCACTTCTCCAATTATCTCCAATTTAGGGAACCCATTTTCAACTCTTTGGGTGACAATGTTATATAATGTCGATATTGTAGGCTTTGTTCTGTGTGGATTCTATTCCAAACCATGGCTTAAGCGTGGTTAGAGTGTCCCATCCTAGTCTGTGAAGGTTAAATAATCAACTCAATACCCAGAAAGAACACCTTCTGCATTTTAATGAAGTGGACAAACCTGGCCTTTACGTGGCATATCATTTATCTGAAAAAGACTTTCTCCTTTTTAAATTAAAAATGATCATGACTCTCTCTTTCTCTCTCTCTCTCCACCCCACCTCATTTCTCCCCTTCAGCGTTTGTGTGCAGCACGTAATTCAGAATCTGGCAACGCTCACATTCTGAGCCTGTTCCGTACCTCAGATTGTTTGGGCTTAAAATGCTAGTTCCCCCAGGCTTCCTCTTCCCCAGCATATACAGCAATGCCAACTGAACAATATCCAAGAAGCACTGATGTCTTTTCCTCTCCCTCCCTCCCTCTTGTGCCTGTGTGAATTCGGTAACTTGAATTGCTGAGGGAGAGCAAGGGATAGAGCTGGGATGGGGAACATGTTGCCCTCTAGCTACTGTTGAACTATGGTATCCATCAGCCATCGCTAGAATAGCCAGTGGTGAAGGGTGAAGGCATCTGTAGTTCAGCAATATCTGCAATGGACATATTCCCCATCCCTGAAATTAAGAAAAAAAGACTGAAATAAGACTGAATAATTAACTCACAGAGAGTTCCAAGAGCAATCTTGAGTATCCAAGGCAAGGAGGGTCCAACTGCAGCATTTCTTAATCAATTACTTCTAATTAGTAAGATCAGAGGAGCCCTACTCAGAGCTCAAACCTGTTCTGTCTATCTCCAGCCAGCTAGATGCCTCTGGGTAGTCCATAAGCAGGGCAGGAGGGAAGATCCTTGCTCTTTTGCTCTTTTCCCTCAGCAACTAAAATTCAGATTAGCATATGATGCTGCAGTATGTAGCCATCATACTAACTAATAGGAAAGAGCAACAACAGCACAGAAATATAGTAGGGTGATATTTCCATTCCCTTCTACCAGTGATCTACAGAGCAACAAGGAATTGTTGTATCACTGCTCATTCGTGGGGTAGGTGGAAACATCATCTGTCAGTGTCCAAACTGCTAGCAGAACATACCTCAATTGCCTGGTGCAATTGTGGGCAGTTAACAGAATTTTTCCTAGTCAAGTTGGTAGATGATATGTAGTAACACATTCATAACTACATTTGTGATGAGGGATCTCAGCAAGGAAGGAACTAGCTAAAGCAATACTCCCTGCTTATGAAAACCCAATGAAGTTCATGGATCATAAATCAACATACACATGGACACACCCCGGGATGATTTTTTTAAAGTGTTTTCCACAAAATATGCATTTTTGTATGTATTTCGCAACAAAAGAGTATTTCAGTATGCATTTGGCACACTTTTTTTAGAGCTAAGACGTATGAGTAAATTAAATAAAAAATCTGGATTCCAATCTGTACATTATATAACAACAACAACAACAACAACATTTTATTTGTATTCCACTCTATCTCCCTGAGGGGAATCAGGACAGATTCCAGCATCTACAGAAACACAAGGCAAACATTCAATGCCTCAAAACAATGAAGCACAGACACACAGATAAAGGTAAAGGCTTCCCCTTCATCTCCAGATCTGGGGGATGGTGCTCATCTCCATTTCTAAGCCAAAAAGCCTGCATTGTTCGTAGACACCTCCAAGGTCGTGTGGCTGGTATGACTGCATGGAGCGCCGTTACCTTCCTGCTGGAGCAGTACCTATTGATCTACTCACATTTACATGTTTTCGAACTGCTAGGTTGGCAGGTGCTAGAGCTAACAGGGGGAAGTCATCCTGTCCCATGGATTTGAATGGCCAACCTTCTGATCAGCAAGTTCAGCAGCTCAATGGTTTAACTCAGTGGTTCTCAACTTGTGGGTCCCCAGTTGTTTTGGCCTACAACTCCCAGAAATCCCAGCCAGTTTACCAAACTATTAGGATTTCTGGGAGTTGAAGGCCAAAACATCTGGGGACTCACAGGTTGAGAACCACTGGTTTATCCCATTGTGCCACTGCAGCCCCTCTAAGATTAGCCAAGGAAATAGGAATAGGATTAATTCCTTTAAAAACAATTACTGTTAGAAGTTAGAAAAAAAAAGTTAGAAGAATTAAAAAAAAGAATACTTTTGGGCGAGATTACAAACTCCAAGATTTTTCCAATCAGTCCAGCCATTGGCCATGCTGACTTTGGGATTTTGGGAGTTGTGGTTTTAAAAAACCCTAATCATTCCATGTTTGAGGCTTTGAAAAAACCTTCAATCTCATTACAAAATTGCCTTAAAAAGTAGGCAGCTACTTTTTGTCCTTGTAGTAATGGTGGAGAATGGATCGGTCAATGATGCTGGGAAGGAAAACATTCCTATGCTCAAGAAGGAATTTCATTACATCAATTAAAAAAATTAGATCAATTAAAAAATTGGGAGCCCTTGGTCGCACAGTGGGTTAAACCGCCGAGCTTGATAACTGAAAGGTCGCAGGTTCAAATCCAGGGAGCGGGGTGAGCTTCCGCTGTCAGCCCCAGCTTCTGCCAACCTAGCAGTTCGAAAACATGCAAATGTGAGTAGATCAATAGGTACCGCTCCGGCGGGAAGGTAACAGCACTCCATGTAGTCATGCTGGCCACATGACCTTGGAGGTGTCTACGGACAACACCAGCTCTTAGACTTGGAAATGGAGATGAGCACCAACTCCCAGAGTTGGACAGGACTGGACTTAATTCCAGGGGAAAACCTTTACCTAAAAAAAATTAGAAGAAGAATTACATCCCACCTGTTCCCCCCTGCCTCCAACACACATACACACAGCAAGAGGACAAAGCACTCATAGACTAATAGACATTCATCAGACTTTGTGCAATACATTTATTTGACATTCTCCAAGGTGATTGGGTGGGTTGCAACAGTTTGCATTAATGTGCATGTGTGTGTACACATGCGTGTATGGCAGGGGAGCTCTAAACAACATTGAATATAAAGGCTGTTATTTTCTCTTCAGTTTGCAGCTGCTTTATCATTACTTGCACACACATACACACACACACACACACAACAAATAACAGCCATCTGTATTCCAGATGGCATAACAGGAATGATCTCATCAGAGACATCAACCTTTAGTGCAATGCCAGTAATTTGGCACTCCAAAATAGATCGACCCCGAGTCTTGACTATGTAGCCTAATGCATCCTTCCATCTTATAGCAAATCTGTGTGTTTCTCAGTAAGAACAAAGGGACAACACAACCAGCCTGCAAAGCAGAAGAACATTGAAACAAACATCTAAGGCATTTATCCAGGGCTGTCTCATCCTTTTAATTCCTGCAGAAGTCAGCCTTGAAAATGCTATTTTCACATGTTTATGTTCCATAAGGGAAGCATCTTCCATCACCACACACAACACTTCCTCATATTAGGAAACTGGAAAAATATCTGGGGATTTTCCTGTCTTCATCAGATTAATTGGTAAGGATGCCATAGCCAATCTGAGTCATTTCCAATCAGAACAAGCAAACATTACTTTTTTGGATGGCATTTCTCAGAATGTCCCAACTGAAGCATTCTGGAAGCTCTGTTTCCAATAACACTGAATCACACTCACTCACCGAAAATTACAGAATGTGTTCATAAAAAGGAAGTTTGCAAAACCAAACAAATGCTGAAATCAAAAGCCCACTATTCTTTCTCCCAAATGGTCCATCACTACATTACAGTGGACCCTTGGTATCTTCTGGTATTTGGTTCCAGGATTCCTCCGGAGATATCAAAATGCATGGATAAATGTCTGGTTTGGTACAATGGTTTCGCAAAATGGCATCACTTATATAAAATGGCAAAGTTTACTTCTTGAATATTTCTTTTTTTGGAATATTTATAAACTGTGAATAGCTGAACCCATGGAGACAGAATCTGTGGATAAGAAGGGCCAACAGTGCATGGTGGAATAGGAATATGAAACTGTGAAGCATTGCTACAAGGGTTGAATGAAAAGTAATGCCTCTACCTTCGTTACTTGGGTTTGGATGGGAATATTTTAATAAATCAAACGCAGAAATAATCCATAGAATGTGCTCTTTAACTACCACTATTCACTTTTTGACATAATCACCAGACAATTGGATACATTTCTGCCAACAATGAACAAGTTTTCTGAAGCCGTCACAGAAGAACTCAACACTCTGTTTCCGCAACCCATCGTGCACAGATCTTCAGATAGCCAAGCAAAGCAATAATATGACCCACATGTTCTTGTGAAATGCCAATTATGCTTGAAATTTCCCTCTGAGTGATACGGCGATTGTCCTGAATCAATCTGTCAACCTTTTGCTTGTGAAACTCGGTGATTGCTGTCACAGGACGTCCAACTCTGTTTGTCACACAAGTCAGATGTTCCCACCTCAACATCTTTAAACTTATTTGCCCAATGATGCACAGTATTCACATCAACACAATCACCATAAAGAGCTTGCATTCTCTGATGAATCTCCTTTGGGGTGACACCTTCTGATGTCAAGAATTCAATGACTGCACGTTGCTTAAGTTGTATTGACTGACCATCTGCAGAGGGTTCCATACTTCACACGTTAACAACACAACCGTTCAAAGCTAAGGCTTCCCGCCAAAATGGTACTGTAGAGGAGAGTCTACTGAACAAGCCAGTACCTGCCGCACACCATTACTGCCATCTATTGAGCAGTTACAAAGGTGGAGGTATTACTTTTCATTCAGCCCTCATATTTGCTACCCAGACTAGGACTCAAGTCAGTAGCATTCTCACACCACGCTATGGAAGTTTTCCAAGCTAAACAACAACAAAAATCACTCATTTCTCAAAGGTTGAGGGGGGAAAGAAAATTGTCACAAGAGGGTATATAATATTTTCACCTTTGCTGTAAAATATATCGCTTCCTAGTCAGCATTCAGTGATGCACCTCACTTCAAAAAGAATATTTTCCAAGAAATAAAACCTCTTTTTTTAATTATTCTAGTTCTCAGGACTAGCATTTACATCCAGCAATATATGTTGGGTGATGGCAGGAAGGTTGGGAAGAGAGCTTTTGCCCCTTAAATGAACTGTCTGTCTTCACATGCTTTGTGTGAAAGATGCTAGATGTTCCTTTGCAGATATCATTGCCTCACTTGTTTGCTTCACTGGTCAGTTATGTATAACCACTTTCCCTCCAGCTGAGTATCTCTTGACTATATTTAGTGGCAGATCTTTTAGGGAGCTCAGATACTGTCATATGTTCCATAGTTGATGGTGGTTGGTGGTGGTACACCTGGCAGTTGGTGATGGAAGGGTTAATGTAAGTCTTGGCTCTAAGGGGCTGAGTAATTTGTAAGTAACAGTTTACAGGTAAAAGCAATTAGGGGTGGAGGTCGAAGCTGGGTTTTACTGGATTTAAGGAGCTAACCTTGGGACTGATCTTTGGGAGAAAAGTATTTGTTGTATTTTGTTGGTGGGTGCTGTTGGTTTCCCCCCCAGGTCTGTTGGGTTTTTCAGTATCCTGACCTGTCTCCTGTAATCTTGGAATCCTGTAACCTTGAACCTTTGGACTGGCTTTTGACTACGGTATAGACTCTTGACCCCTGGACTTTGTTTATTGAACTCTCTGCATTTGACCATTGGACTGGACCCTTTTGACTATGAAATTATTTTTGCTATCAGTTTTTGTTTATTCTGTAGCTGCGTGCTATCTTTGTGTTTTATATTTTGGACTAAAGAAACAGCCAGCAAGTAAGTGCTGTTTTAATTAAACTGTTTGATAAAACTGGGAGTTTGATTAATCTCTACCTAAATAAGGCAGAGCCCTGGCAACATGACAGATACGCAAAGCCACAGCTCTAGAATACTCTGCTTATCCTTGTTCAAAAGTCAATTTTAGAATACTATGACCCAACAAATGTTGAGAAAGAATCAGAAGCAAGTGAGCATCGACTGAATCAAGAATTCATAGATTTCACCATAATAGACAAAGCAAGTACCATAAAGACTGTTTGTGTAACAGCGAAGGCAAGAGATGATGGTGATGAAGCAGAGTCTATCTCTCTATTCTCCCTTAATTGGCCCATGACCCAGGTCTGAGGGAGGTGAAGATGCTGTCCTAGAATTATCTGGCAGCCAATTTAGTCGGATTTGGGGTATGTCAACAGAGGAGCCTTTCTTGTTCTTTCCCTCCGATGTCTTGGCCCAGACCAATTTGTTCTTATTTTCCATTCTTTTTTCCTCCCCCAAGTTTGATTATTATGCTGCATTTGTGAGAAGCATTTTTGAAATTACCCTCAGTCAAGTGCTTGGTAGTCAGAGGAGATCTCCTCTGGAAAACAAAATGGGAAAATAATCATTTTGTTTGCTGCGGTGTATTGAGCTGACATTTCCAGAACGCTATTCAGTAGTGACTCCAGGATCTTCCTTCAGCAGTAATAGTTAGAGACGGGCCAACCCCATGAGGCAAAGTCTCACTTATAGTTTCTGACGGATTCCAGACCACCATTTGAAATGCCCATTTGCTTGTACAAACTGGATTGGGATCTCATATGAAGCAAATAGGATATCGAGGCAATGCTTTACATTCTGGGGAACTTGCATGACAGTTCAAAATGCCAAGATGAAGTTGGAATTACTCAAACCCTCTGCAGCTGTGAACTATGGTTAAGACAAAAGAGAGGGATCCTTGTAGAGTTTATGTCCTGACGTCCTCCATGTTCCCAGAAAGGGGAATATAAAATAAATTCAAGAATTGTATGTTTCTTAAGAATAAGTGTTTCTAATCAATACTCTAGTGGAATCAGGGCCACTACAGTATTATTTTGGGTTGTTGTAGGTTTTTCGGGATATATGGCCATGTACTAGAAGTATTCCCTCCTCATGTTTCACTTGCATCTATGGCAGGCATCCTCAGATTTTGCGAGGTCTGTTGGCAATTCCAAGTTTCCATAGGATGCAGGCACTACATCTAAACAGGGAACATTACGGTTTACAGCGGAAACAGTCCAACGTTCACATAGTTGAAGTGCTGCATCTCGCAGCGTTGACTGATGGATGACATCTTTCAACCACTCAAGTTTCCATCCCCTCAGGGTTTAGCAATGTGCTCCCCCTGGTGTAATGCAAATTATTTAGATATGGCTTAGACTCTAATGGACTAATTCCCATGAGTTTTAACTTATCCAAAAGGACATTTAATAGAATGCCAAGTTTTCAAACTTTGTGTGTGTGTTTTTTAAAAATAGAATACAACTGTTTGGTTCGCTCCTGATATGATAAATAACTAAAACTTATCCAGCAAAAAGGACAGTGATAAAAACTGTTTTGTTGATAAAAATCAGCTCAGGTTTTCTGGATTGATAAGCAACCACACAATAATGAGACCAGATACAGAAACCTTGGTTAAATAAGGGCCTTTTTTAAAAAAAAAACTGACATCCTCTTTAATTTAACTGGAACTTAAAGGAACAACAGAGGGGAGCACCCTGCATCTGGCAAAAGATGGAGAGTCCTGAAACTGTTTTGTTGTAAAGGATTGGCTCAGCTGTTTGTGTTTTCTGGATTTTCCTGGGAGCTAGGGGTTGTGGGGAAGATAAGGCCAATATTACCTATTGTTAGGGGTGTTCGCTGGCCCTGAGTGTTTCCTGATTGGAATCCCCCTGTTTTTTGAGTGTTGTTCTATATTTACTGTCCTGATTTTAGAGTTTTTTAAATACTGGTAGCCAGATTTTGTTCATTTTCATGGTTTCCTCCTGTGACGGCACGAGGGGTGCCACCTATGTGTAGAACTGTTTGTTGCAAGATTTAAGCTGTTGTATCATGCTTAATCCTGCCTTTTTACCCTGCTTATGTATAGTTGTATGGATTGGTTACTTATAGCTGTCAATCAGTACTGTTTGGCTCCACCTCTTCCTGCAGGAGGGGAGTGCTTCCTTTCTTTTCATTCTGCCATCAGAGTTTCTACCAGATGGACGTGTATAAGAGACTTGACTCTAAAAGACCCTGATTTAAATTACCTCTCAGCACCAGTTCTGAGGTTTTTACCCATGAGACTTGTGCTTCATGTTCAGACCAACCTGAACGACATTGGAAGTCTCAAGCGCCTTCAAACCGGTTCTTTTGGCACCAAAGGAAGATCCTGAGTCTTCAAACATAGGCCATCTGAACTGGGGTTGTGGTTTGCTCTGGCATTCACAGCCATTGAGGAAAGAGGAAACTTGGTGAGGCTTCTCAGCTTCAAACACCTTGAACCCAGGACTAACTGAGACTGTAACGTATATTTTCCTTCATCCCTCTGAAGTTTCCAGCTCATTGCTTTAGAGAAATAACTTTGTGATCAATAAAACATATTTTGAGTTATTTACAGCATTTTGGGTTTTTGGGAGTTCCAGTTTCCTATAGGAGGGCAAGAAGCAATCCCCTGGGGAAAGATGCCGCGTCCATCCCTCCTTCATTAAGAATTATAGCCCCCAAGTGTGACAGCACGCCTCCTTTTTGATGAAATTGTCCACATGCTTGTGGATTTCAATGGCATCACCTCCTAATAAAGGATTCTCCCAGGCACGAAGCAGCCAGGCTTTGAAGATGCAATGCATTCAGTGCAAATCAAGATGGCCAATTGCAACATTCACACTTTCCTAGTTTCCAACAGATCTCTTAACCTCTGAGGATGCCTGCTGTAGATGTGGGCAAAAGTCAGGAGAAAATGCTTCTCGAACATGGCCATATAGCTTGGAAAAATCACAGCAACCCAATGATTCAGGCCATGAAAGTCTTTGACAACACAAAATCAAAACATTTATTTCGGTCATTGACCAGCACAGGAAATAGTGTCACGTTTCCATACAAACCTGGCATGTTTGGTACATTTAAAATATAAATACAACTACTAAAAACACAATATGGGTGAGGGAGCAGAAGGGGAAACAGGGTAAAAACATACAATGCCCAGATCCATCACCAAATTGTAGATTCAGGGAAGAAGATTACTGGACACACAGTTGACTTTTGGAACTAGTCATTCCCTGGTGGATTTTGTATGCTGCTGCACAAAACTTTGCAACATTGTAGCTTGTAGCTGAATTAGTATCCGCAAGTAGCAGGGAAGTATAAAATTGTCCTGAATGGCCTGGGTGCTTGTCTATCAAGGGTAAGATAAGCCTGGCACGGGTATCCCTGTAGAACGGACACTGAAGGAGCACATGTTCTATTGTTTCCACATGATCCGAGTCACAGGGGCAGAGCCTCTCTGGGAAAGGGATCTTCCGGTAGCGGCCCTCGAGTACAGCTGATGGGAGAGCGTGGCATCGGGCCAGGGTGAAAGCCCTCCGATGAATAGGAACCTCTAAGTATGTTAAATATGCCATAGGGGGGGCAAGGTATCTGCTGGTATCGCAAGGTATCGCTTTGACAACACACTTCTGAGTACCTCTTGCCTAAGAAAACCCTACAAAATTCATTGGGTTCCATAAGTTGACAAGAGATTTTAAGGCTGGACATACACTGTCATATAATGCAGTGCAAAGTTTGAACTGTATGATATGATCAGTGTACACCCATATAATGTAGTTCAATGCAGTCTTCATTATATGGGTCTACGCTGACCATATAAAATAATATTAATAATAATAAACAATCTAAACCAGGAAATCCCAACTGGATGGCCCCCCATAAGGGTCTTCCTCCAGGAGCAAACCAAGAATTGACAACTTGGAAGTCCCTGAACAGACTCAGAAGTGGAGTTGGCAGATCAAAAGACAACCTGGCAAAATGGCACTACCTAGAAGAACCCCCCACCTTGTGTGACTGTGGAGCAGAACAGACAACTCCGCATCTGTATGCTTGTCCACTATGCCCTGCCTCATGTACAGAGGAAGAATTGTTGGAGGCTACAGACAATGCCATTGCTGTTGCTCGTTTTTGATCAAAAGATATTTAGCCACCTGCGCTCCTTCTATTTTTATCAGTTTTATACTAATTTATGCAATGCTTTTGATATGAAATAAATAAATAAATAATCTTTATTTATATTCTGCCCTATCTTAGGGCAGATTCCAATTATAAAAGGCAAACATACAGTGCCTGAACATAACAACAATGCACACATAATCATGAAAATTGACAACCCAACTTATAAAAGCCAATTGTAACTCAACTTAAAATTAAATGAAAAACACAACCTATTATATTAAACATAAAACAAAACATCAGACAGAAGCATCCATTTCCCAGACTGTATTATATGGCAGTGTAGATGCAGCCTAAGATACAAACACTACAAACTCTCATGATGTGCCTGTATTTCAAAAATTATCATTATGCTGCTAGTTAAAAGTAGGCTGATGCCCCACCTCACTTCCAAAGGCATGGACTGCATTGCAAATTGGAGCTTATTTGTCTGGAGGTTCGGAAGGCACATTTCAAAAGTATATTCTGCATTATGAGTGCATTTGGAACAGGTGATTGTGCTAGTTTTTCCTTCCAGCATCTAAATAAGTCTTTCCTGTAAGCATCTGTAATGGCCTGATGCTGAGTTTTTCCTTT
Organism: Anolis sagrei; assembly: GCF_037176765.1. Taxonomy (NCBI): domain Eukaryota; kingdom Metazoa; phylum Chordata; class Lepidosauria; order Squamata; family Anolidae; genus Anolis; species Anolis sagrei. The sequence goes on along the minus strand of NC_090021.1, from coordinate 141,359,666 downwards.
TCAACATATATTTATGCAAAGGAAAGGAGGAGGAAAAGCATCATCTCTTTTTCGTTTCATCCAAGAAAGGAAACAAGCTTATATTTAAACATAAAACAACTGACATTATATAAAGATGATAAAAGCTTAAAAAGCCAACTCTTCTCTTGCCTACGTCATTATTTTAGCTGGCTGTAAACAACGTATTTGAATTCTCTCAATAATGCCCTATTCTGGAAATATTCTCTCTTCACTAAGTATGGGTAATGGTTGCTATATTGTCCCTCCAAGGTCAGGGTCAATATGGTTATAATTCTAGCTGAAGGACATTGTTGTTTCATGCCCATGTCCTGCTAGTGCAGTGTTTCTCAACCTTCCTAATGCCGTGACCCCTTAATACAGTTCCTCATGTTGTGGTGACCCCCAACCATAAAATTATTTTCATTGATACTTCATAACAGCAATTTTGCTACTTTTATGAATCATAATTTAAATATCTGATATGCAGGATGTGTTTTCATTCACTGGACCAAATTCCACATAAATACCTGATATGCCCAAATTTGAATACTGGTGGGGTTGGGAGGGAGACCGAAATTGTCATTTGGGAGTTGTAGTTGCTTGGATTTATAATTCAACTACAATCCAAGAGCATTCTGAACTCCACCAATGATGGAATTGAACCAAATTTGGCACACAGAACTCTCATGACCAAAAGAAAATACTGGAAGGGCTTGGTAGGCATTGACCTTGAGTTTTGGAGTTGTAGTTCACCTACATCCAGAGACCACTGTGGACTCAAACACTTATTTATTTACTTATTTAGGCAATCCCTCAATGTCTGAGTAAGTTTGGCCTCCAAGTTTGGTGTCCTGGTGGTGGGTACATAGGTGACTGTGGAGCCCTATTCTTGACCTGCATGTTCTCCTGCAGTGAGGGCATCGGTTTCCAAGTGGAAGGCGATCCCAGTCAGGGTTGGCTTGACGCATCTTCCTTTTGCCATGTTTCTCTCTTTTGCCCTCCATTTGTGCCTCTTCAAATTCTACAGCACTGCTGGTCACAGCTGACCTCCAACTAGAGCGTTCTCGGTGTCTATACCACAGTTTTTTAGGTTGGCTTTGAGGCCATCTTTAAATCTCTTTTCCTGTCCTCCAACAATAATGGATCAGGACCAAACTTGGCACGAATACTCAATATGTCCAAATTGGAACACTGGTGGAGTTTGGGGAAAGTAGACCTTGATATTTGGGAGTTGTAGTTACTGGGATTTATAGTTCACCTGTAATCAAAGAGCATTCTGAACCCCACCAATGATAGAATATGGCCAAACTTTCCACAAAGAACCCCATGACCTACAGAAAATACTGGAGGAATTTGGGAGGAATTGACAGTGATTTAGGGGAGAGCATGCCAGCCAATCACAGCAGGAGGAGGGGTTTTGGTAGGAGGATTCGACGTCTGTTTCCAAAAAGGAAGAGAAGGATATGCAGAGAAATCTGCCTTCTCTTCCAGAGGGGTTCCTAAGACCATCAGAAAAATTGTCTTCTGATGATCTTTGGCAACCCCTCTGACAACCCCCTAGCGACCTTCCCCCCGTGGATCTGACGACCAGGTTGAGAAACACTGCCTTATGGCTTCCCTGTTCCATCTTGAGTTTAACTACAATTCAGTTAACTGGAACTCAAGCAACCATAACTGTCAAGCAACCAGGCATTTTTAGTTTACTAAAATTTCATATTGCATCCATAAAGCTGTTTTGAAATATAATAAAACTATGTTAGATGTTAAGTTTGCTTTGATTTATCTCAATTTGCTTTTAATTTCTGTATTTCAATGTTAATATAATGTCAATACAGAATCTTTGGTATGGTATAATATGGAGTATAATATTAGTTAGGCCTGTTTTTTAACAGTAACTCTCAGGCAATGAAAAACTACATTTATCTGGCATCTACCAGTTCCCTTGACTGCTAGTTAACTGCGAGTCTCCTGTGTTTTGGGAAATGAATTTTCCCAGCCGCAATATGTTATGAGCTATGCATATTGTGTGCAAAATATTTCTGATAGCTAAGAGGCGCGAGAGAGGCAACAAAACTTCTTCCTATTTAATTTCCCCACATGTGTTAATATCTCCATCATGTCTGCTCTTACTTGCCCTTTTTAAAGTTGACGTTTATGGTTTGCTGTGAGTTTTCTGGGCTGTATAGCCATGTTCCAGAAGCATTCTCTCCTGACATTTCACGCACATCTATGGCAGGCATCCTCTGAGGTTGTGAGGTCTGTTGGAAACTAGGCAGGTAGAGATTATATATCTGTGGAATGTCCAGAGTGGGAGAAAGAACTCTTGTCTGCTTGTGGCAGGAGTGAATGTTGTAATTGGCCACCTTGATTAGCATTTAATAGCCTTGCAGCTTCAAAGCGTGAGTGCTTCCTGCCTGGAGGAATCCTTTGTTGGGAGATGTTAGGTAGCCCTGATTGTTTGAAATTCCCCTGTTCTATGACAGTAAATAAAAACATCACTCAGAAAACAGAGGAACTACAGACAGGAAACAATCAGAGCCAGCTAACACTTCCTAACAAAGCACCTCCCCCCCCCCCCAAGCAGAAAGCAGCCAGGCTTTGAAGCTGAAAGGCTATATTAGATGCTAATCAAGGTGGCCAATTGCAACATTCACACCTGCTTCAAACAGGCAAGAGTTATTTCTCTCATCCTTTGTTGGGAAGTGTTAGCTGGCCCTGATTTATTCTTGTCTGGAATTCCCCTGCTTTTTAAGTGTTGCCCTTTATTTACTGTCCTGATTTTAGAGTTTTTTAAATACTGGTAGCCAGATTTTGTTCATTTTCATGATTTCCTGCAGTATTTTCAGTTGGTCATGAGGGTTCTGTATGGGAAGTTTGACCCATTTCTATCATTGGTGGGGTTCAAAATGCTTTTTGATTTTAAGTGAACTATAAAGCTCAGCAACTACAATTCCCAAATGTTAAGGTCTATTTCCCCCAAACTCCACCAGTGTTCGAATTTGGGCATATTGATTATTCATGACAAGTTTGGTCCAGATCCGTCACTGTTTGAATCCACAGTGCTTTCTGGATGTAGGTGAACTACAACTCCAAAACCCAAGGTCAATGGCCACCAAACCCTTCCAGTATTTTCTGTTGGTCATGGGAGTCCTATGTGCCAAGTTTGGTTCAATTCCATCGTTGGTGGAGCTCAAAATGCTCTTTAATTGTGGGTGAACTATAAATTCCAGCAACTACAACTCTGAAATGACAAAATCAACCCCCCACCCCCACCCCACCAGTATTCAAATTTGGACGTATTGGGTATTTGTGTGAAATTTAGTCCAGTGAATGAAAATACATCCTGAATATCGGATATTTACATTACAATTCATAACAGTGGTGAAATTACAATTATGAAGTAGCAATGAGAAGAATTGTATGGTTGAGGGTCACCACAACATGAGGAATTGTATTAAGGGGTTTGCGGCATTAGGAAGATTGAGAACCGCTGCTTTATGGGGTGAGGAGGCTCAGGCTCTGTTCCACCACTGTTTGTTACTGATGGGCTGGTTTTGTTTCTCAAAAGTTCATTATTTGTCAGGCATTTCTCAGGCATTCACAGGCAGTTAAACTCCCCTATTCTCACACATACACCCTGCTTCTTTTGGCCTACATGAGACTTCGTAAGTGCCTCGTTTTCTCATTAGGTTGTATATGGGTGCGAGAGCTGGTGAGCTGGAAAAAAAGGACGACCCTTCACTCAGGTTTCTTGCCAAACTGAAATTGCAGCTGCAAATGTTTCAAGAGTGGGTGTTTTCTTTTTTCCCCCCTTCCTCTTTCTTTAGAAAGCCATTTGATGTACCTTTGGCATCACCCTGCCCCGCTCTGCCTGAAAAATCCTTTTGCTTTCAAAGAACTCAGGGCTCTCTGAAGAGACTAATTGCCAATAGCAATGTTTCCTCTCTTCAGGGTGACTGACTGAAACCGGATAACACAATGTGTTCTTGGAGAGGGGGTGTTGCATCTGTATATTTCACAGTCTCTCATAAAAGGATGCCGTCGTGTTCTGAAAAAAGCAAGCAACATCTCTGAACTTCAGAAGAGAACCACTCTGTTTCCATTATTTTTCCATTCTCAGCAAGGTGAGGAGGGGGGAAATGGCCCCCTAAAACCTGGACCATCAGCAACCGCACCTCAGGGAAACATTTCTCCTCCATGCCTCACTTTTCAAAGGTGCTTTGAGTGAGCAATACTTTCAACAGCTTTTCAAAATGCTGTCACATGCGCCAAACTTGCTTGAGTGGTATGAAGTTCTTGGAGGTGTAGATGGGTAAGCCATACTTCAGGGATTCGTTTCCTTTCGGGAGCGAGACTGGAGACTTCAGATGCCTTTCCTTGTCTATTTCTTAACCAATTACTCAGTTAAAGGAATGGAAGCCGAGGCACAGACACTCCTAGAAGGTGGAGGATTCCTCCAGAGTGCAACTTTCACTTTCCCATCATGAAGATGAAAAACCAGTGTCAGCTTATATCAAGTAGAAATTCATCTCCCTCTCTTCCTTCCCTTCCCTGAGTTGTGCCAAGTCTCTTGACTGTCTGAAATAAAACAAAACATGGGACCCAACCTAACATCCCATGTGCACAAACTAACAAGAACTGCACCAAAATCGTACCTGACGATAAAATACCACCTTTATACATACACAAGAACAGTTGGCTCTGTCTACTAAGATGGGGAATGTTCTGAGGTTAAAACCATCAAATGGCATTTAGGCCATCACTACTGGTGGTGCAGCAGTTTAAACTGCTGAACTTGCTAACCAAAAGGTTGGCGGTTCAGATCTGGGGAGTAGGGTGAGCTCCCACTGTTAGCCCCAGCTTCTGCTAACCGAGCAGTTCAAAAACGTGCAAATGTGAGTAGATCAATAGGTACAATTGGAAGGGGCTCAGGGCAAAGTGATAATTTTTCCATGTATATTGTAATACAGTTAAACTTGTAATATAGTTATTACATATATTACATACTAGCTGTCCCCTGCCACGCATTGCTGTGGCCCACTCTGGTTGTCATGGGGGGGGGACTGTGTGGAAGGTTTGGCCCAATTCTATTGTTGGTGGGGTTCAGAATGCTCTGTGATTGTAGGTGAACTACAAATCCCAGCAACTACAACTCCCAAATGTCAAAATTCTATTTTCCCCAAACTCCACCAGTGCTCACATTTGGGCATATTGAGTATTTGTGTAGAACTTGGTCCAGATCCATCATTGTTTGAGTCCACAGTGCTCTCTGGATGTAGGTGAACTACAACTCCAAAACCAAAGGACACTGCCCACCAAATCCTTCCAGTACTTTCTGTTAGTCATGGGAGAACTGTATGCCAAGTTTGGTTCAATTCCATTGTTGGGTGGGATTCAGAATGCTCTTTGATTGTAGATGAACTATAAATCCCAGCAACTACAACTCCCAAATGACAAAATTATTTTTTTTTGAGTAAAGGACATGCATTGGGTTGTTAGGTGTCTTGTGTCCAAATTTAGGGTCAATTTGTCCAGTGGTTTTTGAGTTCTGTTAATCCCACAAACGAGCATTACATTTCTATTTATATAGATTACATATGTAATATAGTTATTAATATAGACTTGTAATATAGTTAAAGAATTTTGGAAAAAAGTGGTGAAACAAACAAACAATTGATTAACAAAAAGGTCAAGAAAAACCCGGTAATGTGCCTATTAGGACTATTTAGAATGTGTATCAGTGCAGGAGATGAAGAAATTTGTCAATATTGCTTTGTTGCCACAAGACTAATAATAGCCAAAACTTGGAAAGGGGAAAAAGAATTATCTATTAAAGATTGGAGAGATAAATTAGTATATTATATCCAAATGACCAAGCTGATAAATAACAGCAAAGGAGGAAATAATGAAGAACTTGCAAACAAATGGAGGCTGGCACTTGGGTATCTGGAAAAGAAGACAAAGGTAAACTTGATGATTGCCATAAAGGAGATTCAGTGAAAGAAGATATATGAGTACACGAAGTAGATGCTTGGACCAGTAGGGTAAAGGTAAAGATTTCCACTTGACATTAAGTCTAGTTGTGTCTGACTCTGGGGGTTGATGCTCATCTCCATTTCTAAGCTGAAGAGCCGGGATTGTCAGTAGACACCTCCAAGGCCGACATGACTGCATGGAGTGACGTTACATTCCCGTACCTATTGATCTACTCACATTTGCATGTTTTCAAACTGTTAAGTTGGCAGAAGCTGGAGCTAACAGTGGGAGCTCATGCAGCTCCCCAGATTCGAACCTGTGACCTTTTGGTCAGCAAGTTAAGTTGTTCAATGGTTTAACCCACTGTGCCACCAGGGGCTCCAGACTTACAAGAATAATTGTATTCTTATACATATACAACTTTTTTTTTCTTGTCAGGAGCAACTTAAGAAACTGCAAGTCACATCTGATCTGAGAGAATTGGCCATCTGCAAGGACATTGCCCAGGGGACACCTGGATGTTCTGATATTTAACCATCATTGTGAGAAGCTTCTCTCATGTCCCCGCATGGGGAGCTGGAGCTGACAAAGGGAGCTCATCCACACTCTCCCCAGATTCAAACCTGCAACCTGTCGGTCTTCAGTCCTGCCTGCACAAGGGTTTAACCCATTGCACCACTGGGGGCTCCTTCACATATATAACTGTAATGCTTGATTACTTTATGTGTTGATTTCTGTGCAGTATATGGATGGGCCATCCAAATGTTGGATTGCAGCTCACATGAGCCCTGGCCACCACAGCCAATTGTATTAGGATGATGGACATTAAACTCCAATAAGATCCAGTTTTCTCATTTATAAATGATGCCTATTTGCATAACATATACACACACTATGAGAGATACCACCACCGGCTCCTGCTTGTTCGTTCCCATCGTTGAAGTAGTGACAGAGCATCCTAGATTATTAACCAGCACTCTGTCTAACAAAATAATGATTGGACCACAATAATAGTGAACATATTTCAACACAATAGTCAACACAATTATGAAAGTGTCTGCCGATGTTTTGAAAAGCCCCCATTAGATGTGAAGGTGATAATTTTCTTTATACAATCCATGCCAACTTTTCCTTAAAGCATATTCATTCATCCCTTCCACCTGTCTGATTTTAGCAAGTTTGAAAAGGTTGTCATTATATTAAGCTGCTTTCCAGCCCATTAGCACAGAAGCTAGTATCTAGGGAAGGATTATCTGCTGTGGGAACCTCCCACCTTATTACAAAAGTCTGCAATAGCAACATTTCCATTGGTTACGAGGTGCTTGGTTGCATCCCTGTGTAACAGTTTCATTTCTTAGTCCTTTTAGTGCTTTGATTAATGCCACGAGGTCTTGATGATGCATCAATGTTTCATCTGCTAATTTGTGCCAGATCTCTCCTTCAAATTTCCGTGCTTCTCAGTTAATCCGACTTAAAACTCAGAAAAATTATTAAGTGTGGCTATTTCTCACGATATCTTTGTTGAAGCAGCCTGATCTCCTTCACTCTGAGAACAAAAACACAATCAAGAGCTGAAAAAGCATATGGGAAAACCACTGGAGGAAACTAAGCAGAATGATCTTTAAGTACTGACTCATTGGCCATAAGCAACAGGGAATTATATGCAAGCAAGCTGGGCTGGACAATTGTGACAAGTCTGAGTTTGCTGTGTGGCTCTTTGAAGAAGGAATCTAAGCCCTGGGTGATCTTGGGTTGTTCAGCCTGTCTTCTAGCTGGATCTGCCACACAAGTTTATCATGAGAAAAAGTGGGGAAAGGGGAGACCCTGGAAACCATCTTGAGCTCAGCAGAGGAAAACTGGAGTATAAATGTGGCTAACAGATGGGCAAATGGATAAACAGTAGGCTTGGCTGATAAAAAAAATTGGTTCAAAACTCATTTCGGATGTAGGGGGCATTGGTGGTTCGATTCAGAATTGAATTCCGAATTTTTCTGAAAAAAAATTCAGAACTTTCAGAACTTTCTGAATCGCTTCGTTAATGGCAATTGCACAATAGTGTCTTTTTAGGCAATGCAAAGCAATCAAAGGAAATAACAAACAGCCGGCCCTGTTTGAGCTTCAAGGGCCTTGTAAGCTGACTTCACAAGTTAGGGAAGTATAGGCTTGAAAATATGGGATTTGTAGTGTCTTCTTAGGCAACTCACAGCAAATAGATGAAATAATAAACAGCCAGTCCAGTCCTGAGAGCTTTTGGGGCCTTCTAAGAGAGCTTTAAGGGCCTTGTAAGCTGACTTCACAAGTTAGGGAAGTATGGGCTTGAAAGTATGGGATTTGTAGTGTCTTCTTAGGCAACTCACAGAAAATAAATGAAATAACAAACAGCTAGCCCAGCCCTGAGAGTTTTTGGGGCCTTTGAAGCTGATTTCACAAGTTAGGGAAGTATGGGCTTGAAAGTATGGGATTTGTAATGTCTTCTTAGGCAACTCACAGCAAACAAATAACAAACAGTTCTGCCCTTTTTGCCTTGGAAGCTGATTTACTACTTTAGGAAGGAGAGTTTGTGTTCAAAGTTTGGCTTGAATTGATGAGAGATCTAGTTCTTTTGAGGCAATGTGCAACACAAACTAAAAAACACTGAGGCCAGAGAGACCAGCTACAACATTGGCATTTAAAAATGTTGGAGTGCTTTGGTTCTTTCGTGTTGCTCCTTCCACCCATGCCACTCACCCACACACTACTCTCACAGTGCCCCTCCCACCCATCCCAACAACACACAAGCAGCAAGGCAGGTTGCCCAGGCAGCCAGGCACGGCAGGCAACAGCCCTTCTCCCAGCCCTTCTTTTCTGCTTGCATGCTTGCCCGCCGTCCTCTTCTTCCAACCCCCTTCAACACAACCTCCCTTCAACACAACCTCCCTTTGTCTTTCTCTTTCCCTTCTCCCTTCCCTTCCCTTCCCGGCTCCGAATGAGCCTCTGAGCCATGTGCTCGCCTTTATATACAGCAATGGCTGCCAGTGCCGAAACCCCTCCCCTCCCCAAAACTTTTCCCCTGATTGGCTGGGAGGTAAGGAGCCTCTTAGCCTCCCAGCAGGATAAAGGGCTGGAAATGCACTGAATCATTTCCGACTCACTTCCTGAGTCATAACAAAAATGGCAAAAAAAGACTCGGAAGGGCAAAGGGACTTCCAGTTTTTAAAAATGCTTCAAAATTGCTTCAAAAAGGTAATTTTAACAAAATTATTATGAGCAACGAGTTATCCGATGCGGATCTATCCATGCCTAAGAAACAGGGAGGTTCTGTCCAGTAGAAAATCGAAAGGAGCTGTTCAAAAGGATCAGCAACATTGAGCTATGAAGGAACTATATCGAGCACTATTTATTAAAGGTGAAAGCATCAGGCACCACCAAGTATCTCACTCCACTCTTTCCTCTTTCTTATATCCTGGTCTGAGATTTCATGCCTTCCCTTGGAAAACTTGAAAAGAAGTCTAAAATCTTGAAATGTCAAGACCCACAGTGATGAAGACAAGACATGGCAGCATTTTTCATCAGAGCTTCCAAAGTGAAGTCTTGCTCCTTCCACCCACGCCACTCACCCACACACTACCCTCACGGTGCCACCCACCCATCCCAAACCCCAGCAGCAACAACACACAAACTAACATAAGGAAGTTAAACAGTGACAAATGCAAGATGTTCAACTTAGGCAGAAGAAAGGAAATGCAAAGATACAGAATGGGGGACACCTGATTTGATAGCAGTAGTTGTGAAAAGGATCTTGGGAATCATTGTGGACAACAAGTTAAACATGAGCCAATAATGTCATGCGGCCGCAAAAAAATCCAGTGGGATTTTCACCTGCATAAATAGGAGTCTAGTGTCTAGATCCAGGGAAGTCATGCTACCCCTCTATTCTGCCTTGGTCACACCAGAACTGGAATAAACTGTCCAATTCTGGGCACCACAATTGAAGGGAGATGTTGACAAGCTGGAATATGTCTAGAGGAGGGTGACTAAAATATCAAGGGTCTGGAAAACAAGCCTTATGAGGATTGGCTTAAATAGCTGGGCACGTTTAGCCTGAAGAAGAGAAGGCTGAGAGGAGACATGATAGCCATCTATAAATATGTGAGAGGAAGTCATAGGGAGGAGGGAGCGAACTTGTTTTCTGCTGCCCTGAAGACTAGGACATGGAACAATGAGTTTAAATGACAGGAGAGGAGATTCCACCTGAACATTAAGAAGAAATTCCTGACTGTGAGAGCTGTTCTGCATTGGAACTCTCTGCCCTGGAGTGTGGTGGAGGCTCCTTCTTTGGAGGCTTTTAAGCAGAGGCTGGATGGCCATCTGTTGGGGTGCTTTAAATGCGACTTTACTGCATCTTGGTAGGGGGTTGGACTGGATGGCCCATTCAATTACACTTGAATATATATTATCAAAAGATGCCTTGGATTCATGACACAGTGCAAGAAAAACACTGGACCATTTTCTCCAGTTGAATCAATAATACCCCAAGACTTGCAGATTCCCTCCTAAACTGGGACAGTCCCAATGTGTATGACTACAAATTCCAAGGCAGATGAGGATGATGGAACATAAATGGAGGGAGTGGTTTAGGTAAAGCTGCCTGAATACATGGCACAAGTTCATTCCTCTGGTAATGACAAATGATTCCAGGACTTGATTAGGAAAGAAGCAGTGTCTGTTTTCCTGACAGATATTGTCTACTTTATATCTGAGAATGCTTCTGTTTTTATATTCAGATAGGGCCTTCAGGAAATAAAGCCCGACTGCTCACTGGAGGGAAGGATATTAGAAGCAAAGATGAAGTATTTGGCCACATCATGAGGAGACAGGAAAGCTTAGAGAAGATAATGATGCCGGGGGAAATGGAAGGAAAAAGGCAGAGGGCCGACCAAGGGCAAGATGGATGGATGGCATCCTTGAAGTGACTGGCTTGACCTTGAAGGAGCTGGGAGTGGTGATGGCTGACAGGAAGCTCTGGCATGGGCTGGTTCATGAGGTCACAAAGAGTCGGAAGCGACTGAATGAACTACAACAAGGGCTTTCGAAAGGCAGACTAGTGGAAGAGAACAGAACACAATCAGTTCACTTTTCACATTTGAAAGCAGAACATAGAAATTAGGTCTGTTCACATATAGGATTTGTCTGCACCAGCTAAGAAGGCCTGAGGAAAAGTAGAAACATGTCATCTCTAGAATTCAGAATTGGAGGAAGCCAATTGCTGACACAGAACCATGCCCGTCTTCATAAAAGATCCTAGGAAAAACACGAGGAAAGTGAGAAAGGCTTTAAAAATAAATGTGGAAGATATAAAGGCTTGTAATAAATAATAGAAGTCAGTTTTATTACTTTTTATCAGATGTCGGGACGATTTTATGAAACTGTGGCTGTAGGAGAATACTAATCGGCAGAGATTTAAAGAAATTACCTTATCATTCGTGACTCACAAAAGCTGATGCGGAACACAAGAAGATATATTTTCATCAACACTGTTCTTAGTGCATATAAGGACTCATTTTCATAAAAATGTTTCCCCAAGCCTTAGAATCACCCAATTTCTTCAAGTTCCCAGAAGGATCTTCCACTTGTTCTTCTCCTGCATTAATAAGTAGTTTTTATATCATTTCACCTTTATTTGACAACAAATCCTACATGGCATAAAAGATGTCAGGGTCAGGATTTGTGGGGAGATGAGGTATGGCAACGAGAGCTAGCCTGTCATAGATTTATGTACTCACCAAATCCTGTCCTTTGGTAATGAGGTATTTGCTTTCTTTGTGAGATTGCATCAGTGGTGCTTTGAATGTTAGAACATGAAAAGTCTAGGGTTTGTTTGCTTGTTTGTCTTTTTGGACTACTCTTCCCAGAATCTTTCGGCCATTACAGCACTATAACTTTGCCAAATTCAGTCTACTCCTATTATATCAAGCTCAGCACTCAAAAGGAGCTCCCAGTGGCACAATGTGTTAAACCCTTGTTCCGGCAGGACTGAAGACTGGCAATCGGAGGTTTGAATCCAGGGAGAGCACGGATGAGTTCCTTCTGTCAGCTCCAGCTCCTGGTGCGGGGACATGAGAGAAGGCACACAAACCTACACGATCTCTTCGATCATCTGGAGAGGCCCTGCTCTCGATCCCACCTGCATCACAGGCGTGATTGGTGGGGACGAGACAGAGGGCCTTTTCGGTGGTGGCCCCTCGACTCTGGAACTCACTCCTTAAGGACATCAGGCAGGCCCCAACTCTGGCAGCCTTTATGAGAGGTTTGAAGACGTGGTTGTTCCAGTGTGCCTTCCCAGAATAATGATCCCATAGCACTTTGTCCTCCAAAGCACTTTACATATTAAGTCTCCTTGTACGTTTTCCACAAACGCCACTTTCTCCTTTTCGCCCATGTCCTGGCATCATTTCCAATTTTAACTTTACATTTGCCCTTCCCAGTGTTTTTAATTATGTGTTGTCTTATTGTTAATTGTTGCATACTTTATTGTCTATGTTTTTTAAAAAATTGTTTGTATTGTTGTTATTATTGCTTGTATTGTTGTATTTGGGCTCGGCCTCATGTAAGCCGCACCGAGTCCCTTGGGGTAGCGGGGTACAAATAAAGTGTTATTATTATTGTTATTATAAGGCTCCCACAAGGATGGTAAAACATCAAAACATCACTTGGGCAATGTCCTTGTAGATGGCCAGTTCTCTTACACCAGAATTGACTTGCAGTTTCTCAAGTCACTCCTGACACAAAAAAACGCACTTAAAAACAACCACAGTTTAATACTTGTTGTTGGATGTGTATTAGACATAAGACGCATTTGTTGGCTCTGGGGCTAAATTCCCATCTGAACTGTGTCTTGAGGTCTGGGGAAGATTAAAAGCCAAGCAGCTATGGCTAAAGGCAAAGAGGAAGGATTTTTATTATTCCAAGCTAGCGTGGTTGATGTGGCCTTTTCCTTATGGATAGCCAGTTGAAAATAATGATGCTGCCACTTGCAGCTGCCTTGCGAAGTTGTTATTCATTAATCTGGAACAATAGTGGCTCTTAGCTAAAGGAAACATTTGTGATGAATAGCTCACATGGTGGGAGGTGGTTCTAAAAAGAGAAATGCTAGTGTGTGCATGTCTTCCATGGGTTCTCAACCTGTGGGTCCCCAGGTGTTTTGGCCTACAACTCCCAGAAATCCCAGTCAGTTTACCAGCTGTTAGGAGTTCTGGGAGATGAAGGCCAAAACATCTGGGGACCCACAGGTTGAGAACCATTGCCCTAGAAAGTCATCAAGACGCACACATTGGTTGCAGAATGCAAAGAGGCATGTTGTTCTATTTTGCATTAATTTTGCCTTGCACCTCCAGCTTTAGACATGTGATGGAAGTTTTCCTTCAATCCACGGAAGGTTCCTGGTCTATCAGAGCAATCCTGTTGGTTTTCAAGAGGTATTAAGGAGGCACTAATATTGACAAATCCTGGATCCAACCCCTTTATATTTAGTCCCATCTCTTTTATTACTCTGTTGCACTATATGACTGGCACATTGATTCTATTCATTCAAGAGACCCCATTCACGTATTTATCTTATAAAGCTGAGTTTCGTTATTTTATTTCCCTAGACCAGATCTACTATAGGGCGGTTAATCCTAAATCAATGTTTCGGGGTACATGCAGATGGGCCCAATGAGATAGACGAGACAATTTCATGTCCTCACAAATTCACTTGGAAAAGTTTGAGATTTCTGTTTTGAAACTGAACTTGTGGGATAGGGCAAAAGTGACAGATTTCTCCACTCAAGCAGAAGGTTTCCTGTGCTTAGCTCTTTAAGCTTTGGCTTTGAATTCCCCATGTATTGAAACACATTTACTGAATTAGGGTTGTCACATCTTATTTCTATCAGACTCCTCTTCTTTAATAGCAACCTGGCTGGCAGATACAATATGATCCTCTTCATACTGGTGAGAGGTGTTCTACTAATACAGACCACTGACAAATTCATCCAGTCCACTGGGACTTGCTTCCACATATAGCACTAAAGCCCCAATTGTCTCCTGTTCCAGAGATTGCCTCTTAACCAATTAATCCCCAGTATGTGAGAGTATATATGGTTGACTCTATTTTCATTGTGTTTGGGCTTAATGCTCTGTAGTATTAATGATGACAGAGACGCAGGTTTTTCCTGTCTGACCTTTATCACCCAGCTTGAGAATGGATGTAACATAAGAATAATTGCCCATGTCTCAGTAGGCAACATTGATCCATATGAACAGGACAAATTGGGAAAGAGGAAATTACTCTCGACTGTAGCCCAGCTAGGCTCTCTAGGTCGGCAAGAAATGGAGAAGACTTTCAAATTTCCACTTAACCTTTGCTTTCCCATTTCCATTTACGATCACCAAAGTGGCAAGAAACAAATGAATTTGGACCAGGAGTTCAGGAGGGACATACTCTTGTCAGTGTGTTCTTTCTGCTTTTGGGGGGAATACTGTTTTCTTAATGCTTTATTTGCCTGTGACAGCAGCTGCCTTGGTGCTTGGATCCGGTGATGATGAAACTGGAACAGCTAAATTCTTCAATATCTGTTTCTTTAGGATTTTGTATTTGCAATGGCTCTTTAACACTTGGGAAAGGCACCTGTTTGACCAAACTGTTGTGACAGAAAGCTTTATCACTGAAAATATTTAAAAGGCAATTGTTATTTTGTGGCCATTCTTTTAAAGCTCATTCATTAGTCTCTGGTTATGTCGCCATTCTGTTTCTTGGTGCTGGTGCGCCACAGCCATAACATTGCCCCATAACCCCCAAGTCTTTGGGCAAAGTGGGGCTGTGTTTGCCTTTGTTATGTCTACTACAGTAGCTTTTCAAATAATTTCTGATGAAACAGTCAGGCAGGTAACCCCGATGATGACTTAGCAATGAGCAATAGCATTTTATGAAGCAAAGACTACAAGGGCAATTGTCACAATGATGGGAGGAGAAAAGGAAAATAAGCCTACAGCACTCTTCTGTTGCCCCACCAATCATTGGTTTTCTGCTGCATTTACTAGGGTCAACGAAGGTGGTCAAATACCTTTTCATATCAAGCGATTTGTAAAGTGTACTTGATCTTCCCGATGACAGCACAGCTCGAAGGCAACCTAAGTAAATAGCACAGGACAGATGCTGTGACTGAGGATGTTCCATGTGATGCCAACAGCAAAAAGTTTTGCCATTCTGATAAAAACAGCTAACATGTGACTGTGACAGCACTTGAGTTATGTCTCGTCTCTACATGGAAACAGAATGAGATGGTAGGGCTACAGAATAAACTGTACTTGTTTCACTCTGCGTGCTCACCTATCCACCTACACAATCACACACAATATAATGGATGACATATCAGAGAAAGGTCTCATACTTAGCCAGGGCCTTGAAAGATTGCTCAAATGTCACCCCCCCCCCCGAGTCTAGAGTCTACGGATTATATGATTTCCAAGTAAAGAAATGAAAATATTTTTTTAAAAAAAGTAAGCCAGTGTCTGATGCTACAGACAGCAAGTTACTAAGTTACTAAAGGAACAGGCTATCATAATGGAACAAGCTACAAGTAAGACAAGCCAGTTCAAGTCATACACAAGTAATCCAAGAGGTACATGGAAGATGATGCAATGGCAAGATGTCAGCCATTCCAGAATTAATCACTGGCCACGTTTATCCTGGAGAAGAGATGGTTAAGAGGTGAAATGATCTGAAAGAAGGTCAAATTGAAAATTGATGACTTCATCACATGGGCTTTCTTACCTGTCTTAGGACACTTCAAGAATAGTTCCTTGATGGAGCCTGCCGGATCCCATCAGATGATGCACAGCTACTTCCAGTGGGTCTCCATGCATGAACTGTGCTGGAAGTGTCCTATGACAGAGCTCTGAGAACATGGAAAGCTTCCTATATTCTCATTCAATAGAATGGGAAAAACACAGGGGGAAGCAAGGTGGTGACCAGGGGCGGCTCAACCCATTACGCAAAGTAAGCATTTGCAGTATAGTTGATTTTGCCCAGGGGCGCTCTTGAGGCACTCTTGGGGGGAAATAGACTTTGACATATGTGAGTTGTAGTTACTGGGATGTATAGTTCACCTACAATCAAAGAGCATTCTGAACTCCACCAATGATGGAATTGAACCAAATATGGCACACAGAACTCCCACGACAAACAGAAAATATATATCAGTGATTGGTTTGGTGGGGGGGGGGGGGGCACCAAAATACTGTTTGCTTACCATTGAAAATTACCTAGGGCCGCCTCTGGTGGTGACACTTCCCACCATGTGATGAGGAAGGAGGTGTTGTGGGGCAATGGGTTCCCATGCTGCCCTCCAGATTTGCCCTGCTGCCCGAGGGATACCCCTACTTTCCCCCAGGTTCAGGGCCTCAATGTGATGAGGTCCTGAGAAAGCTTCCCCCCCCCCTCCTGTTCCACAGACGAAGTCATAGAATAATGAATTCAAACAGGCAAAGAGATCCCACCTAAAAATTAGGAAGAACTTGCTGATGGTAAGAGCTGTTCAACAGTGGGATAGGTTGCCTAGGAGGATGGTAGTCTCCTTCTCTGGAGATGTGCCTGTCCCTTTTCTTGAATACTCAAAGACTCAACTGAAGTTTTAAGTTAAAACAATGCTAGAAAATTGAGCACTAAAGAAAATAATATGGGTAGAGTCTGATGAACAAAAATATTATTTGGGTAGGCAATGTCCTCATTCCACTCCCTCCCCAGTAGCTACTCTCTGAGTTGCTACTTACATTTTAAGGTGAGACTCTTGTTGCGGCACTATGCCAATGTATACAAAAAGAAAAAGGTTCTAAATCCAGAAGTCATGAAGGAAGTGAGTCTCCTTGGAGTCAATTGATTCTGCCTGCTTGCCTGCACTACTGCTGCACAATCCTGGGAAAAGCATGACCGCTAACATAGTGTTTGGCTCTGGTCTCCTCATTCCTGAAGAGCTCCATGCAAAGTATTAACCTCCAGTACAATTTATCCTATGGTTTTTCCTTCCTCCAGGCTGAAAACGAAAAGTTTGGAAATTATTTTTTTGTAAAATAATGCCCAGAATCATGTCAGCCTTCAGGACCAGGGATTGTTAGAGTTTGTTTCCAGTAATTTTTACAGTAGTTTTTCCTAAAATGCAGCAAATAAGAATCCATTTGTTCCTCCTTCTGGTTGAAGGTGAAAAACTAGCAGCTGCACCTAATAATGTGGTATAGCAGTGACTGGAGACTGTGTGCTAAGAAGGGAATTCAATGTCACTGAATGTGCAGGTATGTTTGAATTGTCCCCTTATTGCTCATGGGCAGTGTCAGACCAATGTGACCTTGAAGGTTGCTTGGCTCTACTTAATCCTTTTTTTTTATCTAATATCCTTATCTTATCACTCTGCTTTCTTCTTCTATCCTGCCACAAATCTCACCAGATGTAGATTGTTTAACCCAAGGTCATTTGTTTTTGTTTTTGTTTGACAAAAAACCCTCACAATACTTCAGTTGTATTTTGCATCTCTGACTGAATGACAAAGCTGCATTGACTACAAGACGGTAGAGTCAATTTGAAAATATATCCATCCTGACACCTGCTTTCTGTCTTGCACACAAATCTTTCTTTCACATTCACATAAATGACACCTTCTGAAACAGAGAATAGAAATAGTCCTCTACATGTTAATCTCAATGCCAATGATGCTTCAGTAGTGACTTGTCTAGATGGTGCTGATGGGAAGTATAATCCGTCAACATCTGGAGGATCATGGGCTCAAACAGCCCTATTCTAGAATGTGTTTGTCTTTCTGTCTGTATTTCCTGACTTTTTCTCACTTAGGATCCAAAATAGCTTATAAAGCATGTCCGGAATCCTATATGGATGTGTGTATGCATAAGACCATAGTTACAATGCTGCACTGCGAATCTTGGCTTAACCTCCCCTCAACCCTTCTTACTGGGAAGCAGCTTCTGGAATTGTTGGGAATTTGTTCCTCTATCACTGGGAAGTGGCTGGCTGATATTTCCAATTCACTTGTGAACAATCGGTGGTGACAGCAAGCATTGCACTTCTCCCTTGCACCAGATATCATGGTGTGGAGAGAAGGGAACCATCAACCAGCTGCTTTGCGATCAGCAGGATGACAGATACCCACTGATTGCAGCAGCAGCATCCTGGTAAATGGAGATTGAATGACTTCTGTGGTAGCTACATAGCTCCTAAACTAAATGCTGTATATGTGTGATTCACGGTTACAGAAATCCAGATTAAGCATTTATAATTGCCATATAGGATTCTACACTATATTAAAATAGAATGCAGGGTATAATTTATATACCGCTCGCTCTCCCCACAGGGACTCGGAGTGGCTCACAAAAGTATAAAATCATAGAATACATAATAAAATAAATAAATATTTCAATTAAATACACAATCAACAGTAACAAATTACAAAGATCAATCAAACCATAATAGATAACAAGGACATTGTACATAAATAAGATAAGATACATAAATACATAAGACTTATACCAGGTGTCCTCAAACTGCAGCCCTCCAGCTGTTTGGGCCTTCAACTCCCAGAATTCCTGACAATTTAACAAGCTTGTTAGGGCTTCTAGGAACTGGAGGCCCAAACAGCTGGAGGGTTGCAGTTTGAGAATGCCTGACTTACACTGTGCTATCATTAAAACCTCCCAACCACTGTCCTAGTTAGATCCCATTTAAGATTTTTCATTGTATTCTTCCATTCAATGTTTGATGTTAAACCATTTAGCATTTTCAAAAGCTTGTTTCCATAGCCATATTTCCAACTCTTTCCTGAAGGTTAATAGTGTTGGGCCTATCTAATCTCTCTGAAGAGGACATTCCAGGTGGCCAGGGGGCCACCTCTGAGAAGGCCCTTTCTCACATCCCCACCAACCATGCCTGTGACAGAGGTGGGACCATGAGAAGGGTCTCCCATCAATCTTAAAGTCCACACCAGTTCATAGGGGAAGATGCGGTCACATAAATAGGCAGGACCCGAACCATGTAGGGCTTTGTAGGTGAGAACCTGCACTTTGAATTGGACCCAAAAGAAGACCGGCAGCCAATGGAGCTGCTTTAAAATGGGGGGGGGGGGGGGTAGTATGTTCCCTCTAATCTGCCCCAGTAAGCAGCCTGGCTGCCGACCAGCTTCTGAGTCATCTTCAAAAGCAGCCCCATGTAGAGTGCATTGCAGTAATTGCTACGAGATGTAATTAAGGCATGGACTGCCATGGCCAAGTCTGACTCTTTGAGGTATGGGTTACAGCTGGTGCACAAGTTTTAATTGTGTGTAGTCCCTCCTGGCCACTGCCGACACCTGAGCTTCAAGCATCAGCACTGAGTCCAGGAAGACCCCCGGATTGTGGACCTGTGTCCTTAGGGGGAGTGTAATCCTGTCGAGCACAGGTCACCACCCTATACTCCAGTCAGCTTTGCAACTGACCAGGAGGACCTATGCTTTGTTCAAATAAAAGATCTGAAGTGGTATTTCTCCCTCACATTCAAGTGTCAGCTTTCATGACAAAGTGCAAAGTTCCGACTGGCTTAAATTATGACAAAACTAGGCCGTCCTGTTTAAACTGCCCACTCCAACAGGTCTGGCAGACATTGCCTATGGAAGAAGCCGTTCACTGCCACAATACTTGGTCATTGTAGTTATAGAATGAATATGTGTATCTTAGTGGAAGAACCAAAATTATGTGTCTCTGTGCTTTTTAAAGACTAAAATAAAGGAAATCTGGACACCACAGTTGCACAACAGATTGGAACCCAAGCTGCTCCAGTAAATGGAATCTGCTTCACAAATGCTGTCACAATACCACCCTGCAGCCTGTTTTCCCGCTGGAAGTATTGGGTTGATTGAATCAAGCCTGAAATTCTTTCAGTTTTGATGGGCAAATGGGAGAAATTCTTTGCGATGTATTGTAATTATCCAAGAGGAAGAAGAGCATCTGAAAGTTGATGTTGCATCTCTTTATTGAAACTGCACTTTTGCAGAAAGCAGGAGTGATAAAACAATTTAGAGAAAGATTGACTGGCATGTCAGTCTAGTGAGCTTGACCTAGATAACAAAAGAAGCCAATTTGAAAATTAATCCATATCAAGACAGGAAGGAGGAAAATGAAATCATCTCCTTTTGATTTAGGAACAATTTCTGTAATGGCTGTAGAGACAAAATCAAAACAGGCAGGAAAAGTGAAAAACTGTTTTGGAGGTTTAGGGCATATAAGCACAGGTATTTCAAGGACTGGGTATAACCTATAAAGCCTTATACAGCATTGCTCTCTGGAAACTCTCTGTAGGAGTCCATCTTTCTGTAAGACAGCCTGGGTTTTACAATATGTAGGAAAGACCCTTTTTTCTTTTCTACCACCTTCAGAGAACATTTCATGTAGACCGAGGGAAGAGCATCTACTTGGTGACCATTTCTAGACTCATGGCCTTCTAGATTAATGCAGCCCAGACATGTAGCTGTAAGGGTTTGGAAGCAAAAATTCATGTAATGGAGGGAATGGCTATTTTGTGGGGTGATGCACTTATCTCCCACCCCCCAAAAAGTTATATTCTATGGCATCCTTTGCTGGCTGATTTTGACCTTTTTATTCAGATGGGCCTTTAATAAATAACTGGGTCTAAAGGACATGTTGGCCTTTTAATTTTTTTAATGCTTTAATTGATTTATTAATGCGGCATTTAAAAGTGTTTAATACATTTTATTGAATAATTTTATATTGATACATTCATTGTGATCTTTTTGGGTATGTTAATATGCTGTAAGGCACCCTGCATTATTTGCTGTAAACCAGCACTCAATAAATACATACTCTCAGAATAACCAAGTTGGCATGGAGACCAGGATGCAGTGAGCCACAAATCCCATGTTAACTCTGTGGTCCTATCTATACTGCCATATTATGCAGTTTGAAACTGCATTATATGGTAGGTATAAACTCATATAATGTAGTTTAACTGCATGGAACTCTATTATGAGTTCACACTGACAACAATAACAACAACAACGCAAAATGGTGTCCTGAGATGGTTTTTAAGCAACTTTTAATGTGAATAGAAGTGATTTTAATGTTTGTATATATTTATAGTTTTATGTCCCAGCACTGGATGTTTGCTGTATATATGTTGTGCTCTGCCCTGAGTCCCCTGCGGAGTGAGAAGGGTGGAATATAAATGTTTTAAATAATAAATAAATAATACCACCACCACCACCACCAACAACAACTTTATTCTTATACCCCATCACCATCTCTCTGAAGGGACTCGGGGTAGTTTTCATGGGACCAAATGCATTATATGGCAATGTAATGGGGCCATAGCCCCAATAAAGTGTCCTCCTCCGTGAATAATATGTGAGCATCTGAGAAGAAAGAGGGAGACCTGACATGTGTTGATTATCTAAATAATGGTGAAGCTGGTATATTGGAAATGAGTTTGGGATGAAAATCTTCTTGTCCATTGGGATGCAACCTCCCCTAGGTTGTCTACTCTTCCTCAATAATATCTTTTACTATTTTAACCACACTTTGGTATTGCTTGGACACATGTGACCTAGTTATGATCTAAGAAATGTTGGAAAGTATGACATAGGGCCTTTGTAGGTGATGTTCCACCCAGCTTCCTGAACTAATGGCTATTGAAAGTCCTATCCATTAGCTCAAAGCTTTGTACAACATTATGAGAGTTTGAAATGTCTCACAAGGTTTTGTTCCTCTTGTTATCAGATCTAGATTAAGTCGTTACTTACGAGATGAGACAATATAATTTGTTGTAACCACTGATTTAAGAAGATATAAGAATGTCCAATCATTTGTGCTGCTTCATGCTGTGGAAATCATTTCACATATGTTGACTGACAAGGTCCTTGTCCACGTGATATGGCTTCGTTTTGTCTATTAACATAATAGCTCGCTGGGATTTTCAGTGGTTGGAAAAATGACAACTTGCTCTCTTACTGATTTCCATGCAATATGCTCTTTCTGCTTTATTATGCTTTGGCTTTGATTGATTGATTTATTTTTGTTTTTAATTGTATTTCAGAGAATATCTATATTGTAACACTTATAATATGTAAAGCCATTTTTAATAACACCAAAATGTTATTGAAAATATACAAAAAGAGGCTGTAAAAGTAATGAAATAATTCAATCTTTCAATAATACAACCATTGATGATTGACAGACGGACGAGGTCCTTAGTCTACTTGAATGGAGCTCTATTTTGCCTTTACGTGTGCACTGATTTTCGTAAGAGCTTGAAGACCTGGTGGTTTCACCAAGCCTTTGAGAATGACAAGTATTAGCCCAGCCCTGGACATTATAAAAATTCGACCTTGTATCTTCTACCTATTAGCCTGGGTGGCCCTCTAATAAGCCCCTGGAAATGAACAGCCACAGGCCCATAATTACTATTGCTGGTTACGGCACTTTAACCATTCCCAGCCCCCTATATCCTGGTTTGCACTAACCGGCCCATTTCCTGGCCTTTTATATCCTGGTCTGCACTAGCCAGGACCAGCATGTCTTAATTGTATAGGCCAATTTTTGAAATCTTGGCCCTAACGATTTGCACAAAGAATAATATATATGTGTCGTTTTGATTATTTTATTTTTTATTTTTATATTGCTTATCTGTATGTTTTGGTGTTGTTATTGAAAACCACCCTGAGTCCTCTTGGGGAGATAGAGTGATATATAAATAAATTATTATTATTTGAAACACCACATGATGAGTCCATAGCAGACACTTTGCTGGTTTTTGTATTGGATCACACATCGGGCACTTCCCAAGTGTCTAGGATTGTGTGATGTATCGGCGAATAATGTGTGCAGATCCCAGTAAGGTGGCCTTTTGCAACTGGCAGATGGTAATTTTGTCAGCGCTGATTGTACTTAAGTGCAGGCCAAGGTCTTGCAGCCAGTGTGCCGATCACCACTGGGACCACCTTGACTGGCTTGTGCCAAAGTCTTTGCAATTCGATCCTTAAATCCTCATATCGTATCAGCTTTTCCAGTTGTTTCTCTTCAATCCTGCTGTTGCCTGGGATTGCAACATCAACCATCCATACTTTGATTTTTAACACGATTGAGAGGTCAGGAGTATTGTGCTCCAAAACTCTGTCTGTCTGAATTTAGAAGTCCCAAAGTAGCTTGATGTGTTCATTTTCTGTAACTTTTTCCGGCTTGTGATCTCACCAGTTTTTTGTTGCAGGCAGATGGTATTTGTGGCACAAGTTCCAATGAATCATCTGAGCAATGGTGTTGTGCCTCTGCTTGTAGTCTATCTGCGCAATCTTCTTGCAGCAGCTGAGGATGTGATCTATTGTTTCATCTGCTCCCCTGCAGAGTCTACATTTGGGATCTGTTATTGACTTTTCAATTCTGGCTTTGATAGCATTGGTTCTAATGGCTTGTTCTTGGGCTGCCAGAATCAGGCCCTTTGTCTCCTTTATCAAAGTTCCATTTGTGAGCCACGGTCATGTTTTTTCTTTGTCAATTTGGCTCTCATTTTTTCCCAGGAACTGTCCATGGAGGATTATTATTATTATTATTATTATTATTATTATTATTATTATTATTTACTTTGCTGCGTGGAACTCCAATTCTCTCTCTCTGCCGCCCTGCCTGCAAGTCCTCTGATAAATCCCCGTTCTCTATATATTTCATACCTTCTAACTGTTCTTATTTGGTGGAGATGGTATGATAAGTCTCTGCCATTACACTGTCTCAGCTGCTTTTAAAATGTCTCAGGGCCCACCTATACTGTAAAAGTAATGCAGTTTGACACATCTTTTACTGCTCCAGCTCAATGCTATGGAATCCTAAAACTTGTAGTTTGATGAGGCACCAGCACACTTTAGTAGAGAAAGCTAAAGACCGTGCAAAATTACAACTTCAATTACTCCATAGCATTGAGCCATAGCAGTTAAAATGGTGTCAAAATGCATTCATTCTACAGTGCTGGTGGACTCTTAACCATGTTATCCCACCAGGGCTTTAAAGCGGTTAGCCCCACATTTCCGCCGCCTGCAGAATTCTGGTAAATGTAGTTTGGAAAGGCAAGGACCTCTGTAGCTGAGAATCCAAAAGACCCCACCTTAAACTAAAATTCCTAGAATTCTGTCTGCTTTCAAGCCCTGGTGTAATAACATGTTTGTTTCTTTTCTCATCATCCCACTTTCTCCCTTTATCCTGGATTTACTTCAGTTGCTGCAAACTGAGGTCAGAGTGCATAATGACGTTTGCCCACAGTTAATTCGTTAGGAGAGAAAGGAAGGAATAGAGTATCGGCATTCCCGGTTGGCTAATTTGGGTTGCTTTCTCTTTTGGGGGGGGGGGAGGGGAGGGGGGTTGTCCAAAATGC
Source organism: Anolis sagrei (assembly GCF_037176765.1). NCBI lineage: Eukaryota > Metazoa > Chordata > Lepidosauria > Squamata > Anolidae > Anolis > Anolis sagrei. Next base: position 141,335,269 of record NC_090021.1, on the reverse strand, counting down.
AGTACATGAACTCCAGGGTTTTTCTGCTTAAAACAATAGTTTTCTGCGTTCTTTCTCATTATTTTTATGCCTCCTATTCCTGGCTTTAACTTTTTGACCATGCTTTGATGTTGCCCAGTCGCATGTGTCCTGGTTTTCATCTGTGAAATATTGGAAGATATACTTTTCTCTTCCATCTCTCTGTGCAAAGGAGCATGCATAACCCAAGAGACCCTCATAAAAGGAATTTCAATTTCAGGAGTGGGATGCAAGGGTAGAGAAAATGCTAATAGACTGACAGAATTGTTTTCAAAAGTAATATTGAAATGGAAATCATAGATAATTCAACACTGTCCAGTGGAGTCCAGAAGTATGAAGTATGCCTAGCAGCAGGGGCGGCTCAACCCATAACGCAAAGTAAGCATTTGCAGTATAGATGATTTTGCCCAGGGGTGCTCTTGAGGCGCTCTTGGGGGAAAATAGACCTTGACATATGCGAGTTGTAGTTACTGGGATGTATAGTTCACCTAAAATCAAAGAGCATTCTGAGCTCCACCAATGATGGAAATGAACCAAATATGGCACACAGAACTGCCATGACAAACAGAAAATATATATCAGTGAATGGTTGGGGGGGGGGGGGGGGACAAAATACTGTTTGCTTACCATTAAAAATTACCTAGGGCCGCCTCTGCCTAGCAGGGCCACTTTGAGTCTCCTTGTGGAGACTTGTGGAGAGAAAAAGCAGAGTATAAATTAACATAACAATAACAACAACAAGAGTAACTGTTTAGCTGTTAGTTTCAACCTTGTTTCATCCCAAATCCTTTTCCTTTAACTTTATTTGAAAATTCACAAGGAGTGACTTGTGAGGTGGTAGGTGTGTTAAAGTCTAATAAACCAACCTTTATCCAGCTGAATTCCTTCCACAACAGCGAAATCTCTTTCATTCCTCTGTGATGTACTCAATGAGACCTGTTACCTTTACTTCCATGTAGACCAAAATGGGAAAGGAGATTTGAAAAACAGCTGCTGCGACCAGAGTCCAGTCCTTGGGTGAACCTGAGAGCCAGTGGAGCTTTAGAAGTAGCATAGAACTTGCCATTTTATCCCTGTACATCTCAATCCATTTACAGATCATCTAGTAAACTATAGTATGTATGCATTTATTGACGAATGAATCCCACTGAGTTCCTTCTATCTGTAGGTAGGCATGTGCCGTTGTCATCATCACCATCACAATAATTTATATGTGGCACTTTATGAATAACAACAAAAATATCCCCAGGCTTACAATCTAATCACTACATTCCACAAAAGGATTAATTCTGGATTAAGTCTCTTCTTCTGCAAGCAAGGCTGTGGTCACTTGGATGAGTGGACTTTCATCCATCCATCCATCCATTTAGCTTTGCCTATCCCCCTCTGAGCCCAATGCAATGGCCTCTGGGAAGGAGGATCATCCTTTCATCTGCTCCTGGCCTAGGCTGTGGGGGCACAATGGGTTAAACCCTTGTGCTGCTGAATGGTAACCTGAAGATTGGCAGTTGAATCCATGAGACAGGGTGAGCCCTGTTAGCCCTAGCTCCTGCCAACCTAGCAGTATGAAAACATGCAAATTTGAGTAGATAAATAGTTACTGCTTTGGTGGAAAAAGGCCAAAAGACGCTCCAAGCAGGCATGCCGGCCACATGATCAGGAGGTGTCTATGGACAAGGCAGGGTCCTGGCTTGGAAATGGAGAAGAGCACCTCCCCGAAAGCCAGAGATGAGCACCACCTCCAGAGCCAGAAATGAAAGGAGAAGGCTTTGCCTTTGCCTGTGTATTTGTGTCTCATTATATTTCATTGTAAAAAGATTTGAATGTTTGCCTCTGTCTGTTGACCGTTTATTGTTTATGTTTTGTTTTGCAATTGTATTTTGCATGTTACACCTTGAGTGTCCTGTGAGTTGCCCTGAGTCTCTCTGGGAGATGGTGGTGGGATACAAATAAAAGATTTTATGATGATGATGATGATGATGATTAGAAACACAACAAAATGAGTCCACAGCAGACACTCTGCTGGCTGTAGTATTGGATCACACGTTGGACACTTCTCAACTGTCTAGGACTGCGTGATGTATCGGCGAATAATGTGTGCAGATCCCAGTAATGTGGCCTTTTGCAGCTAGCAGATGGTAATCTTGTCAGTGCCAATTGTGTTTAAGTGCAGGCCAAGGTCTTTAGGCACTGCACCCAGTGTGCCGATCACCACTAGGACCACCTTGACTGGCTTGTGCCAGAGCCTTTGCAGTTCAATCTTTAAATCCTCATATCGTGTCAGCTTTTCCAGTTGTTTCTCTTCAATCCTGTTGTCACTTGGGATTGCAAAATCGACAATCCATACTTTTTTAACACAATCGTGAGGTCAGGAGTATTGTGCTCCAAAACTCTGTCTGTCTGAATGTGGAAGTCCCAGAGGAGTTTGATGTGTTCATTTTCTGTAACTTTTTCCGGCTTGTGATCCCACCAGTTCTTTGTCACAGGATGACGATGATGATGATGGTGATGATGATGATGATGATGATGATGATGATGATGATTATTATTATTATTTGCTGCAATCTGCTCTGAGTCCTTTTGGGGAGAAGGGTGAAATATAAAGAAAGAAATATAAAGAAATGTTACACCTTGAATATCCTGTCAGCCACCCTGGGTCTCTCTGGGAGATATTATTATTATTATTATTATTATTATTATTATTATTATTATTATTATTAGAAACACAACAAGATGAGTCCACAGCAGACATGATCACTCTGCTGGCTGTTGTATTGGATTGAACATCGGACACTTCCCTAGTGTCTAGGACTGTACAAAGAAAGTGTTGTTGTTGTTGTTGTTGTTGTTGTTGTTGTTATTATTGGCATGATGGAGATGAGTTTCTCTCCCACTGAGGCCAGGGCAGTTGGGATGGAGGAAGAGCCATTCCTTATGCACAGCATTGGATGTAAGTAATCCCCATTGCTCCATGGCTCATGTTGGCTTCTACCATAAAAAATGAGAGGAAAGCCAGAATCGTACATGATCCAAAAAGAATGCAGTAAAAAGACAAGACAACACTAACTTATTTCATCTCTTGTGGCCTTCTTTCAAGATATTTAAAAACAAACTCAAAGTGTCCCCGCATAAAAAAATTCATAAACTGTGTTTCAGGTACATAAAAGGAAATACATTCAACAACAATAATTGGCCATTAGCCATATTCATAAACATGCTAGGTAAATAATTTTAAACCTGATGTTTTCAAAGGTATGAAAAGCACTGTTTGTCCCTTAGGCTCATAGAATATGCTTTGCGCTGTATAAAATTGGCCTCCAATCTAAAAGAATCATAAAGCTGCATTAAAGTGGAAAGTCGAGGTTTTTCTTTAAAAAAAAAAGTGGTGCCAGAGAGAAGGTTGGGAGTGAGTGCTTTGGAGAGTCAGACGGAGGTAGAGTGCCATTTACCTGTTAAGCCCCCTCCAGCCCCAATCACATCCAGTCTTATCCTTATAAAGGTTATACTTAATTAGCATGGGCTATGTGAAAAAGGCAGATCAATACTGGGACCCCAAGATATGTTCTGTTAACGGAATATGCCATCCATCTTAGCACTGCTGTCAGAAGTATGCAGAGAGGGCTTTGCGCAAGTCACTGCCTCCCGCATGACATTCCTTGTCCTTGACATCTCTCCTTCTGCAAAGCAGTTACGACTGGCATTATTTCCTTGTTGTTTCAGACTTCTCAGATATGAAGTCCATGAACATCAAGTATTTTGCTCTTAACACTTTCTACCTCTGCACCTTTCAAAATCCATTCATTTCACCTGTTTCTCAAGACTACTTCCTGCCTTTGAAAAAAATTATTATTTTCCATTCAGTGTTGTTGTTACTTTTTGCAAAGAAGCCTACATTCCAAAGAACCTCTCTTGCTACTTTGAGCCGATGCCAGGATAAAAAGAATGCGCTAGAAAATAATTCCATTTAAAATGGAGCAGGGCCCAAATTAATAACCTTTGGTTTCTGACTTTAAAGAGTTCTGCATTATGCTTGCACTAATCTTCTTTAAGGAGGAAAAAAAATGAAATTATAGATTCCTGTTTTCTGGAAAATGACATCATTTTAGGCACTCGAAAGCCAATAAAGCATTCAAGCCAGGATGGAATTGGAAGCCCAAGAAGTGAGGAACAAAGGGCAAAAAATGCATTATTTTTTAAGTTGGTAAATAATAGTTTGGGATAGATTAGTGTATAATGGGCTCATGATATTTGCTGGGGTTTGGTTCCAGGACCCCCATGCATACCAAAATCCATGGATACTCAACTCCTATACTATACAATGGTGTAGTAAAATTGTGTGCCTTATATAAAATGGCAAAATTAAGATTTACTTTTTGGGATTTATTTAGAGAAGGGGAAATATTTTTAAGCCATGGATAATGGAATCTGTGAAAGCTGAATCCATGAATATGGAGAGCTGGTAGCAGAGCTGTGGTTCTCAACTTTCTTAATGCCAGAACCCGTTAATACAGTTCCTCATGTTGTGGTGACCCCCCAGCCATAAAATTATTTTCATTGCTACTTCATAACTGTAATTTTGCTACTGTTGTGAATCATAATGTAAATATGTGATATGCAGTATGTATTCTCATTCATTGGACCAAATTTAGCACAAATACCCAATACGCCCATATTTTAATACAGGGTGGGGTTGAGGGGAGGGATTGATTTTGTTATTTGGAAGTTGTTGTTGCTGTCATTTATAGTTCACCTATAATCAAAGAGCATTCTGAACTCCACCAATGATGGAATGGAACCAAACTTGGCACGGAGAACTCCCATGACCAACAGAAAATACTGGAAGGGTTTGGTGGGCATTGACCTTGAGTTTGGAGATGTAGTTCACCTACATCCAGAGGACACTGTGGGCGCAAACAATGATGGATATGGACCAAACTTGGCATGAATACTCAATATGCCTAAATGTAAACACTGGTGAAGTTTGGGGATAATAGACTTGACATTTGGGAGTTGCAGTTGCAGGGATTTATAATTCAACTGCAATCAAAGAACAATAAACTTGGGGCAAACTTCCCACACAGAACCCCCATGACCAAGAGAAAATACTCTTTTCTTATGGTCCAGTTTACCAGCTGTTAGGATTTCTGGGAGTTGAAGGCCAAAACATCTGGGAACCCATAGGTTGAGAGCCACTGCTCTAGGCAGAAAGGGGGCAGCAGGCAACTCAACCATGAACTCAAGATTTTATTGACTTTGTATTCTGTATTATTATTTGGAACTGGAAGCAATGAATGCCTTTGTACTTTGGAATATGTTAAGTCTGGAGACGAGATTTAGGTAGATAATTCATGACCTCCCAACTGTGAACTAGAATATAAGAATCGCTGGTTTGTTATGTACACGGTATTTTCAGTTGAAGGTACTATATATTGGCTTTGGTATCCCTGGTTTCTGCATGCAAAATACGTGCTCTATCACTGATCTGTTTTTCTCGCCAGGCATTGATTGCTATACTTCAGTATTCTCTATCTGAAATAAACACACAATTCTTTACTAACTTTTAACACCATTCCTTTTTAACCTTGGCAAACATGACATTTGAAGAGTGAGTGAAGTGTACGTGTTGATGGGGATGTCTAGGAATAGGACAAATAGATGAGAGATCGTGATCAGAGAGAAAACTTAATTTAGCAGTGGAAGATGAAAGGCAGTACTTCCAAATATGATAATTTTCAGAGTTGTTGGACTCTTACTGTCCCAAGCCAACAACAATATTATGGACTTTGTACTCAAATCAAATGAAAGAAGCAATTACAATTTGGCCCTCATGGTCAGTTGTGAAAACCTTCATGACTGTCCCTGTAATCTCATGGTATGTTCTGAAAGCTAATATTTCAAGCATGATTTTAATGACAATCATTTAGCAAACTAAACAGTTCTGACAATTACCTTTACAAGCAACCAATCAATTTCTAACTAACAAATTCATTTTAGAACCCAGTACTCCATATTCTGAGTTCTCCAAGTGTTGCCGAATTATTTTCCCATTATCTACCATCATGGTCTTGGTTGATTAGTGTGATGGGAACTGGAGTTCAAACATGAATGAGGGATCTTAGTCTTTCCAGCTCTGAAGCAGCTGCTATGGATTTGATTACATGGACAAGGATTTCTGGTACCCAATATTTTGAAAATAATAACAATGCAATGCAATAGTAACAATGAAGTATGGAAGTATTTCTGTACTTCAGGAAATAAAGCCTGACTACTCATTGGAGGGAAGGATATTAGAGGCGAAGAAGAAGTACTTTGGCAACATCATGAGAAGAAAGGAAAACTTAGAGAAGACAATGATGCTGGGGAAAATGGAAGGAAAAACGAAGAGGGGCCGATCAAGGGCAAGATGGATGGATGGTATCCTTGAAGTGACTGGTTTGACTCTGAAGGAACTGGGGGAGGTGACGGCCAACAGGAGCTCTGGCGTGGGATGGTCCATGAGGTCACGAAGAGTCGGAAGCAACTGAACGAATGAACAACAACAACAATGCAAACCTACTGCAGCTATATCAAGATGCTACAGTGATGTCAAACTTGTAGCCCTCCAGTGTTTTGGATTTCAGTTCCCAGAATGCTTGACCCTTAGACAAGCTGGTGAGGGCTTTTGGGAGTTGGAGGCACAAACATCTGGAGGGCCACAAGTCTGACACTCTTGTTACAACCTCTTATTTGTAGGGTTGTGTGTTTATAGGTAAAGGTTTTCCCTTGACATTAAGTCCAGTCGTGTCTGACTTTGGGGGGCGGTGCTCATCTCCATTTCTAAGCCGTAGAGCGGACGTTGTCCAGAGACACCTCCAAGGTCATGTGGCCGACACAACTGCATGGAGTGCTGTTACCTTCCTGCCAGAGCGGTACCTATTGAACTACTCACATTTGCATGTTTTCAAACTGCTAGGTTGGCAGTAGCTGGGGCTAACAGCGGAAGCTCATGCCGCTTCCCAGATTCGAACCTGCAATCTTTTGGTCAGCAAGTTCAGCAGCTCAGTGCTTTAACCCACTGTGCCACCGAGGGCACCTATGTATTTATATACATAGGCAATCCCAGTGTATCATTCATATGATTTAATGTGGAATATATCCATAATATAGTAATATAGCATATAGTAGCCTCTTACCATTATTTTCCATGTGTACCCACTCTTCAGTCTAGTTGTGGTTGGTGTACACTGCTCAGAGTCTCCTAGTACTAAACAAAGTTCTGGGATACATTTATGGAAAGAGATGAGGAAATGAAACCTGTTAGTGAGATAATGGGGAAAGAAAGGTTATACAAGGTATGGAGCCAGAAAAAGGAGAAATGCACTAGAATTTTTGTTTTGATAAGGTTTTACAGCAGCCCAGCCACTGAATTTCCCTCTAATTCTGGCAAGAATTTGTCAACATTTGCAAATATTTTCCTATTCAGATATCTGCACTTGGCTTCTCCCATGTCAACAGGTGGATGAATGCACTCTAGAATTTAGTTTGAATGTAAAAGAGCTATCCAAGTCTCTAGATTTATTTTGGGATAGGGCTAAGCACTCTGGGCTGTTCTTTTAAAATTTGGTCTAAAACCTATTATGTCACATTGACATGGAATCCACCATATTGGAGAAATCCAATACAAGAAGTGTGGTAGATTTTGCCATCCCTCAAAGATATCTTCCATGCTGAGCTATCATTCAACATAAAGATAGAAGAGCCAAGTTACACTTTGTGTATCCTTTTGGTTCAAAGGGTTTGGACATTTAACAAGGCTGGCCTGAGACATTCAGCTTTTGGGGCAGAGGAACAAAGGCTGCCATGCTTTAGTCACTCTACAAAAGGTGGCTCAGGGCACCTGAGGGCAGCAGTTAAACTTAGGTATGTGTCATACAACACAACAGAGAATAGTTGTGGGTTTGTGAGAACATCCACAGAAGTAGCTCTACGCCTCTACCCTACTTGCCTCACTTTGCCCAAAGGTTGGACCAGCCCTGACTTTCCACACAAGAGTCTTGGCTCCATCTCTGTGGCTTGTCATGCCAGCCCATTTCTCTCTGCCAGGCATCTCTTCTTTCCCCAAGGTTTGCTCAAGGCCTTTGGTTCCAGGCAGCTGGCCACGGAGAAGCAAATTTTGGACAAAGAAGCTTTAAGTATTATTTTGGCTCTAATGCAGATGTCTAACCGAGGTATAAAATATTACAAGAATTTCAGATTTATCAATCCAGGCAGAACTGACCTCTTTTACCACGACTATAAAAGCAATGAGTGATGCAATCCATCAGTGGACAGACGCGACACACTTTGACAGCAGACCAGGCAATTTTGCACAGAAGAGTCCAAGTGCCAGTGCTTTAAGTAATTTACCCATTCTGTTAAAAAGACAGTTTTTTTTTGGGGGGGGGGGTAGTTCAACTGGAGGATATATTGCAAATAATGGCAAACCGGTGGTAGGTTACTCATTTAAAATTAATGACGACCATAATTAAGAACATGCAAGGAAAGACTTTAGGGGGAAAATGGCCCATGGAAGAATTTTTTCTATAATGGCATATTAGATGAAACTCAACATTAAATGCAGCTGTTTCACTAATATAAATGATCTGGTTATTGCTTTCCATTCCATATTTTACGAGGCTGTTTGGACCTGGGCGGAAAGTGACAAAAAGGAAAATTAAGCAGAAATGATTGGGCTTGAGATGAAAATGATTCCCTCCTCCCGACATGCATCTCAAGATAATATTATGGTCATCATATTAATAAAAACTTTAATTAATAAGGAAAGCATTTAGGATAACTGCATTCCCATAATGCAATCTGAGTGGGGAGGGGGCAATCCTACTATCCAATTCATCCTATAAAAGCATTTCCATTTATAAGCAGCAGCGGCAATATTAAAAGTATGTATTAGAATAGACAGCATTTGTGAAATGTTCAAAAGATTTTTTTACTTGTAATTTTTATACCAATTCTGTTTGTTTCTTTTTTAAAGTCATTTCTAAATCACTTGTGACAACTGGTATTTCTTCACTTACAGCTCTGCGAGGTCAGAAAAGTGTGTGTGTGTGTGTGGGGGGGGGGGGGTTCTTTTCTCTTGGCCAGCATTTCACAATCTGGGGGTCGGGACCCCTTGGGGGGAGGGGTTTGTGAAGAGTTGTCAGAGGGGTTACCAAAGACTATCAGAAAATACAGTATTTTCTGTTGCTCATGGGGGTTCTCTGTGGGACCTTTGGCCAAATTTTATCATTGGTGGAGTTCAGAATGCTCTTTGATTACTGGTGAAGTATAAATCCTAGCAACTACAACTCCCAAATGTCAAGTTCTATTTTCCCCAAACTCCACCAGAGTTCACATTTGGGAATACTGAGTATTCGTGCCAAGTTTGGTCCAGATCTATCATTGTTTGAGTCCACAATGCTCTCTGGATGTAGGTGAATTACAACTCCAAAACCCAAGGTCAATGCCCACCAAACCCTTCCAGTATTTTCTGTTGGTCATGGGAGTCCTGTGTGCCAAGTTTGGTTCAATTTCATCGTTAGTGGAGCTCAAAATGCTCTTTAATTGTGGGTGAACTATAAATTCCAGCAACTACAACTCCCAAATGACAAAATCAATTCCCCTCATCCCCACCAGTAGTCAAATTTGGGTGTATTGGGTGTTTGTGCCAAATTTGGTCCAGTGAATAAAAACACATCTTGCATATCAGATATTTACATTACAATTCATAACAGTAGCAAAATTACAGTTATGAAGTAGCAATGAAAATAATTTTAAGTCTGGGGGTCCCCACAACATGAGGAACTGTATTAAGGGGTTGCGGCATTAGGAAGGTTGAGAACCCCTGCTCTAGGCTCCTCAGACATAGCTTTCTGCCATCCACATTTCTAATAACTCTTATGCATGGAATATGAAGTAAACCAGGCTTATAGTCTTATGGAGAAGAGCAGACTCCTTATCCAAACAACTTTCCTCTCTTTAACAAGATTGACATATTTCTGCTAAGCAGTCTGGGATAAGAGCAAGTCCCAGGCGAGGTGCAAGCAAATAAATCAAGTCTGTTTACCACTCCACTCTACTCACTGAAGAACTAAGCAGAGAGAAGGTCAGAAATAAACAGTGGCTTTTAAAAGAAAATGAACAAACCAGCGATTAGCTAATTAAACTTATTAGCATTCAAGGCTCTCCTCCTCCACACATTTCTCCTCAAAATAAAACAACATGGTAGGGGTATAGCTTATGGAAGGACAGGGGAGCAGAATGAGGGCACTGCCTCCCAGATAGCATTTCTGCCCTTCAATAAAGTATCCCTTCATTCACAAACTTTCTAGCAACACACTAATTTAAAATTTCAGTTTTAGCATTTCAAAATTGGGAGAGGGGATGCCAGCAATTAGAAACAGAATTTAGGCAACCAAAAAAAAGAGAAGAAGGCACTGTTCTCAAGGGAGTGTGAACACTACAAATCTAAGTTCTAGGTGCATGATTTTCAATGTCAAATTGAGAACTATATGAAAATTTCATGGGGGTGTGTATAGCAGAATTTGTATTGGGAACAATGTCATAATTTCACTTGCTCACCATGTAGCAACACTCCTAGGGATAAGACAGGATCAGACAGAAAGTAATTCTAATCAATGGACAAAGCATTTTGAAGATAGATCACTCCATTTCACAGTAACCTTGATGCCATAGCACAGCCATGTGCAAACTTCGGCCCTCTAAGTGTTTTGGACTTCAACTACCACAATTCCTAACAGACAATAACCTGGCTGGGATTTCTGGGAGTTGAAGTCCAAAACACCCGGAGAGCTGAAGTTTGCCCATGCCTGCAGAATCAGTTGCAGATTTACTAGAGGTATCCAATGTGCTGTCTGGTGTATTTCTAATGGCACATGTGTCCGCCATCTGGTGTGGATGACACATATGTCATCAGAAACATTATACACTCCTGATCTGGATCCCTTCAATTCTAGCTTAAGATGAGACTCGGCAGTCAAATGGTTTTGGTCTGACAATTGATCTCTTTTGGGAAAAAGATAGCGAGAAATAAGCCCCCTTTGATTTCCTTGGTTTTTGAAAGAAAAGCTACATTATTGGACCAAATCTCTGGTCTGGGGTTGGAAGATACAGTGACATACTGGTCTTTTTTTTTGAGAGGCGGGGGGGGGGGGGGGGGGGGAGAGAGAGAAGGGATTGCCTGCTTACAGTGATCCATGGTGTTGTAAACGTCAGGTTGCATTGCTGTAGTAAATTATTTATTTATTTATTTATTTATTTATTTACAGTATTTCTAGCCCGCCTTTCTCAGCCCTAAGGCAACTCAAGGCAAGTTACAGACTGGCAACAATTTGATGCCACACATTCATAAAAATACAGGTAAAAACATTCAGCATAACAATATAAAAACCATATAAAAACCATTTAAAGCATATAAACACCAGTTATGCACAGATGGCCCTTGGAAGTGGTTTTGAAAAGTGATACTCAAAGTGATGGTCACTGGACAAGTGCCATTCCAGGAGCAATTGTGTGCCATTACTTAGAAAGTTTCCTAGAAAAAAAATGAGCACAAATGGGGCACTCGTCTCCATGATGAATTGGTTCCTCACATCAGATAGTCTGAGAAGCACTGGCACAAATGTTTCAACTAGTATTGGTTGCTAGAATTCTGGCTCATTTGTAATGGTAGAATCGTGTTCAAGCAGTATGAAAGGTCCATCAATGTTTTACATTTACACAAATGATCAGCCACTGCCAGAAGGGACAGAGAGTTTCATCTATGCTGACGATCATGCCATCACCACTCAAGCAGGGAGCTTTGAAATGGTTGAACAGAAGCTCTCCAAAGGTTTAGGAGCTCTTATTGCCTATTACAGAGAAAACCAGCTGATTCCTAAACCATCTAAAATGCAGACATGTGCTTTTCATCTTAAGAACAGACAAGCATCTCAAGCTCTGAGGATTACCTAGGAAGAATCCCACTGGAGCATTGCAGCACACCCAAATACCTGGGAGTTATTCTGGACTTTACTCTGACTTATAAGAAGCACTGCTTGAATATCAAACAAAGAGTGGGTGCTAGAAATAATATCATATGAAAACTGACTGACACAACCTGGGGTTTACAACCAGATACAGTGAAGATATATGCCCTTGTGCTTTGCTACTCTGCTGCTGAATACAAATGCCCTATGAGAAATATATCTCACCATGCTAAAACGGTGGATGTGGTTCTTATTTATTTATTTATTTACTTTACTTGTATACCGCACTCTCTCAGCCCGTAGGCGACTCAGTGCGGTTTACAAGCAGGACAATATACAAAGAGCACAACATTAGCATTTAAAAACAGTAACAAAAGCAACTACATCGATATAGCAGAGACATGCTGCATTATCACAGGATGTCTACACCCTACATACCTGGAAAAATTGTACTGTTTAGCCAATATTGCACCACCTGACATCCGTCGGGAAGCAGCAGCCAGCAATGAAAGGACCAAGACATGGACAGCTCCGATCCATCCTCTGTTCGGATATATGCCAGCAAGCCAATGCCTTAAATCAAGAAATAGCTTCCAAAGTTCTACAGAGATACTCGCAAGAACACTTCAGCAAGTGAGAGTCCAAAATGGCAAGTAAAAATCCGGAACCTCAATCAGTGGCTGGTATCAGATAAGAAACTTTCCTCTGGGCACACAGTAGACTGGACGACTTGAAAGGGAACAGACTGCGCTCCGGCACCATGAGATGCAGAGCCAAACTTAAGAAATGTGGCTACAAAGTGGAGTCCACAACATGTGAGGGTGGAGAAGATCAAACCACAGACCACTTACTACAATGTGGTTTGAGCCCTGCCACATGCACAATAGAGGACCTTCTTACAGTGACACCAGAGGCACCTGAAATGGCCAGCTTTTAGTCAAAGGAAATTTAGTGTAATGCCAATTTTTTTTTAACTTTGCTTGTGGTTCTTCTATACATTATAACTGTATTCTCATTTTGCTTCTGACAAATAAATAAATACTTTTGAAAGGATCTAGAACTTGGCCACCTGCTGACCAATTCAATATCATGATATTAATATTCAGAAACCCAATGAATGAAGTCATTTGAGTCCCACATATTAAGCACCTTCCCCATTGCACCTTTCCCATCCATTAAGAAGTTAAGAACCTCCGATTATTGGAGAAGATTTTAATCTATACATAGGCTATGGAGGTCTAGATGACACTGGTTTTTCCAGTTTTGTTGTATTATTCCTTAGGTCTAAGTTGAACTGCTGGCTCCCAAAATTATTATCTTTCGGTTTCCCCATCTACTAAGTATTAATGACTGGAATATTGGACCATCACTAATGAGTTAAATTCTATCCCAATCCTTCTTTTTGTTTGCTGACTATTCGACTTGATCACAGTAGGCCAGAGGAATAAGCAGCTTGACTAAATATAGGACAGAGTCCTATTTTCTTATTTTTACAGCTTCCTACATATATCCAATTTGCCCTTTGACCCAAATCAGGGTCTCTAACTGGAGAAAAGCAGTGTACTATTGAATGCTCCCTACCTCACTTTGTCATGCTAGACCGAATATATGGATCATATTCACAGTCTGTTCTGCTGCCTCTGTAGAATCCTCAAAGCCCTGGGATTTAAAATTCTGCTTTCATAAAACTGTTTTTGGATAACTCTTGCTTGAAGAGACACTGTGTAAAACCAGAATCCTTTCTGCCTCTTTCCTGCCTAAAGAAATGGAGCAGAAAAATCACATTCATCCTATAAATACCACAGATGGCGCTGAGTGTGTCTACGAGACCAGAGAACATAAATATGAAGGATGAAAAAGCTTGATGTGGTACCTAATTGCAGTGGGGGGAGCTGGCAACGTGGAGCTTTTCCTTGCAATTTTGGGGGGCATAATTAACCCAGATTGGTCAAAGAAATCCCTTCTCAGTGATCACACAGCAAATCTAAGCTGGCAAATGCTTGGGAGGTGCTTTCTGAAGATGCTCTGAAAGGATCTGAGTGAGGATCACAGTAGAATACCAATTTAGGGAGAAATCTTAAGAGTTGCAGAGAGAAACCAGGGAGACTCTCCAAAATGTAGGAACTCTTAGTATGCCAACCAAATTAGATATGGTTGTTGAGACAGTTTTAACTGGAGGATTTTAAGGTCAAGATAAGCAATTTTAATGTTTTTGTATGGTCTAGTACAGTGGTTCTCAACCTTTCTAATGCCGTGACCTCTAAATAAAGTTCCTCATGTTGTGGTGACCTCCAACCATATTTTCATTGCTACTTCATAATGGTAATTTTGCTACTGTTATGAGTTGTAATGTAAATATCTGATATGCAGGATGTATTTTCATTGTTACAAGTTGAACATAATTAAAGCATAGTGATTAATCACAGAAACAATATGTTCGGGGGAGCATGGACAACGGATGATGGGATCTGCAGTACCTTCAACAGATGCAGCTCTGACTTCCACAGACTACTGAGATCCCACGAATTACAAACCTGGAACAAACTTGGCACACAGAACCCCAATGACCAATAGAAAATACTGGAGGGGGATGGGGGAATTGACAGTGATTTATGGGAGATGTAGTTCACCTACACCTGGAGAGCACTGCGAACCCAAACTACTATGGATCTGGACAGAACTTAGCATAAATACTCAATATGCCCAAATCTAAAGACTGGTGGAATTTGGGGGGGGGGGGGGGGAAGACCTTGGCATTTGGGAGTTGCTGGGATGTAGTTCCCCAGCTATCAAAGAGCATTCTGAAATCCAACAACAATGCAATTGAGCCAAACTTGCCCTGCAGAACTTCCATGACCAACAGAAAATACTGGAGAGGTTTGGGGAAAATAGACTGGCATTTGGGACTTGCTGGGATGTAGTTCCCCAGCCATCAAAGAACATTCTGAAATCCAACAACAATTAAATTGAACTAAACTTGGAACACATAACTGATTTTCTGAGATCTGATTAGTGAAGGGCTTTGGGGGGAACTGACCTTTGTTTCTGTAAGTTGTAGTTCACTCACACCGAAGAAACTGACCTCCACTGATAATGGACCTGGATCAAACTTGTGCAGCAAGAGCCAGGCCATGCGGGGAGCCTTCGCACTTGACCCCCACCCCTTCGAACTTGGCAGGGGGTGAGGGCCAAGTGCGAAGGCTCCCTGGATGGCCAGGCCGAACGGGGAGCCTTCCGCTCAACCCTGCCCCTTCCGTGCTCGGCAGAGTTGAGTACGAAGGCTCCCTGGATAGCCGGCAGCCATTTTGAGGAGGTGGAGGGGCAGGGCCAACCAAAGCGCCTTTGCGACCCCCGGAAAATGGCCCAGTGACCCCCCCCCCAGTGTTCGCGACCCCCAGGTTGAGAACTGCTGGTCTAGTATGTTTCATCACTGAATGTTTGCCATTGTGCTCTGCCCTGAGTCCCCTTCTGGATGAGAAGGATGGAATATAAATGCTTTAAATTAATAATAATAATAATAATAATGATGATGATGATGATGATGATGTCACATGCACCAGAAGAGTTGTGATCTAGCCAACAACAAACTACATATCGTTTCAAGAAGCATCTCTTCAGCTATTGGAGGAGTAGTAAAAAAGGAAGAGTGGCAGTGATTTTATAAGTGAGCATGCCAGAAAATTTATTTATTTCATGTCAAAAGCATTGCATAAATAAGTATAAAACTGATTAAAAATAGAGAAACGTGAGGGGTTAAATATTTTTTGACCAAAAATGGGCAACAGTGAACTCATTGCCTTAGCTTTAAACAATTCTTCTTCTGTGCATGAGGCAGGGCATTGTGGACAAGCATACATATACAGAGTGGTTTGTTCTGCTCCACAGTTGCACAAGGTGGAGGATTCTTCTCGGTAGTGCCATTTTTCTAGGTTGTCTTTTGATCTGCCCATTTTGCTTCTGAGTCTGTTCAGGGACTTCCAAGTTGCCCATTCTTGGTTTGACCCTGGAGACAGGCCCTCCAGGGGGACACGGAAAGAACCTCCTCAAAGACTGAGTAAATACAATTGGGCGTTCCCTGGACAACATTTCTTGTAAATGACTAACCTTTCCAACCCAAAAGCATTGCCAGAAAAGACTAATTAAGTTGAATTTGAAGTCTACTGGCCAAAAAGATTGCTAGACCACTACCACTAGTTCTCCTTCTGCACCCTTGTTATGGGAATATGGATGTAATGTACAGATTTGGTGATTTGCTGCACATATATAGGAGTTGTGGAACATGCTGAGCTATTAACCAACTTGTGATTTATTTGTTTCTGAATTGCTGGTATCCCATTGATGCATTGATTGCATGATTATGCATGGTTGCACTCTGCACATCAGTGTGTAACACACAATCGATCAGGCAATGTAACAATTCTGTAATGAGGTGGGATAGCACAATTGATGTTTACTTCTATGACTGCAATGGTACACCAGGGATCCTCAAACATTTTAAGCAGAGGGCTGGTTCATTGTCCCTCAGACTATTGGGGCACCAGACTATAGTTTGACAAAACAAATTCCTATGCATACTACACATATGTTATTTGTAGTGTAACAACAACAGCAGCAGCAGCAGCCACAACAACAACAACAGAACAATACAATATTTAAAGTGAAGAATAATTTTACCCAAAGTAAACTTACCAGTATTTCAATAGGAAGTGTGGGCCTTTTGTCTGATGAGATAATTAAGTTAATCAGGGTTGTTGTTGTTGTTGTTGTTGTTGTTTGCCTTCAAACTGTTTCAGACTTTAACAGTAAACTTTAACTTTAAAGTTTAACAGTAAACTTTAAACTTAGGTTCTCCCTAAGTTTAAAGTTCAGGGCAGGGGCAAGTAGGGGGCCTCATCCAGCCCGTGGATCTTATTTTGGGGACCCCTGTGTTACACTGTACAGTCAGCCCTCCATACTCAGCTGTCCACAGCTTGAAAATATTGCAAAAAAGAAGAAAAAAAAACACCCAAAATCAAACATGGATTTTGCTAATGTAGATAAAGTAGACCATCTTACTGTGCCATTGTATTTAATAGAGCTTGAGCATCCACAGATTTTGGTATCCATGGGAAGTCCTGGAAGCAAACCCCAAATGGATATCAACTGGCCACTCTACTTCTTAACCAGTGTGTTTTACATTGTTTTAACTCATCACTACTTTAATATTATGCTTGATTTATTGCATTTTAACAACAACAAACTTCTGTATGTTGCTTTTACTTGGTTCTTATCTTGTGAGTCACTTTGAATCAAGTTCCGGGGAAAGGTTGGGCTGCAAATCAAACAAATTAAATTAAAAGCTTATTGATTTCTCTTTAACTGCTTTATAAATTTGTTTTAATTCATCCGTTTCATGTTTTTAATGCTTTGGACAGAGTCCAACTGTTAGTTCCCACTCAAGTAGACTTAGTGAATCAATGGAACTTATATAAGTGTCGATTCTGTGGCTCTCACTGATTCATTGTGTCTGCTTTCGTCAGAACCTGTGGGTCACAACCCCATTGGGGGTCACTTAACTAAATCTGGGGGTTATGAAAAAATTCTGTAGTTTGCCACCTAGTGACTGTTTTAGATATTTACATAAATTCAGGAGGAAAAAGGAGAGCCAACATAGTATATTCTGCCACTTTAGGCTACAAACCAGCCATGTCATCATGGTATGAAAAATGCTGAAGATGCTCTATGTACTGCGGTACTAAATATTAGATAAGATGTAATTCTTTCTGTAAAAATAAAAAGGCACATCCATTTCATTAGTATGCAAATTTGCTT
This sequence comes from Anolis sagrei, assembly GCF_037176765.1. Classification (NCBI taxonomy): domain Eukaryota; kingdom Metazoa; phylum Chordata; class Lepidosauria; order Squamata; family Anolidae; genus Anolis; species Anolis sagrei. The sequence goes on along the minus strand of NC_090021.1, from coordinate 141,317,438 downwards.
TCATCATTAATAAATGATAAAATTATATGTATACTGAAGAATTGTTTAAAAATAAATTTCTTTATGACTTATTATCAGTAAATGTTTGGTTCATATAACACATTATATACTTACATACGAGGGAGGCAAGTAAAAATGTATCAGGTGAAAACGGGTTGGAAGTAGAAAAAGTTTTAAAAGGCCTGCCTTAGATGAATCTTTTAAAGTTCAGCCTAAAACCCCAAATGGATTCACCATTACACAGACATGGGAGCACCAGACACCACTCTTAAAAATAATGTGTTATAAAAACATAATTGCATGTTGTTTTGTGTTGTTTTAACAGTTTATTTTACTGTACTGATATGTTAGGATTTTTCCAATTTTCTACTGATTTTAATGTATGGTGTATATTGTATTTGCATATTTATGTTTGTTATGGCATTGAATTATTGCCAATCTGGAAGCTGTTCTGAGTCCCTTTCGGGGTGAGATAGAGTGGGGTTAAAATACAGGAAATAAATAAATAGATACATCTATAGCACTATACATTTTCTCTATAACAAAGATGCAGTGAAGGAAGATCCAGCAACCAGATCAGTAAGCTTCACTACATGGAATAAAATAAAGCTGGAAATATTATTTTCAAAGACCTCCAATATCTATACTTTTTGGGCTACTATGCGCTGTAGTCCAAAAAGTAACACTCCTTAGTAATGAAATGGAAGCAAACACCCTTTGTCCCAGGTATCAAAATGTCTTGGATCAGCTCCGCAACATGCTTTGTTCTGATTATTACATTTTCTTCCCATATGAAAAACTACATTTTAAAAAAGACCATTGGTTTTAGGGCCTAGTGCTCTTTGCTCCCAGTATGGCCTCAGTTTCCCAAGACTGCAGGCAGAGATAACATTTGAAAGGATGAGATGCCTTAGAGCAGTGGTTCTCAACCTGTGGGTCCCAAATGTTTTGACCATCAACTCCCAGAAATCCGAACAGCTGATTTCTGGGAGTTGTAGGCCAAAACACCTGGGAACCCATAGGTTGAGAACCACTGCCTTAGACATGACCCATTCTATCATTTAGAGCCTTTTCACCCAAATCAACAGTTGTTTACATTTTCTAATGGTTTCTTCTTGCTTCCCCTCCTTCCTTTCCATGGAGAACAAACTTTGAAGGCTCACTGAGGCAAAAAGCAGTAATAGGAGGTGAAGGGACTAAATCACATTGTGAACATTACAATCTAGCCCTCTTAACTCTCAGCAGCCTGGTTTTAACGGTTTTTGTACAGAGGCTGTCTATCTGAATTAAGCTTCAACGCAAGTATCCTTTTTTGCTAAAGTGCACATTTTTCCCTCTGTTAGTTCAAGGACAGGGATATGGGATCGGTGTCCTTCCAAGCAGAACACAAACCATGAGCCCTTGTAGGTGGCTCAATGGGGATCTATGCTTTCTTTCTTTTCTTCTTTCTCTCTTTCTTTTCCCTGCCCCTTTCCACTGAATCTCAGGTCCCTCAAAAGCATTTGTAAATTGTTAACAACAGCAAAAAAGAGAGAGAAAAGAAACTTAAACAGACTGAATGCACGTTGAACAACTGAAAAACATGTGTGTGAACTGATTTGGGTGAAATCAGTTAAGCTTGACAGATGTGATATTTGAATGGGCATGAAGCCAGATTCAGCATGGTTGGGTCTCCACTGGGAAGGTGCTCCATAACCAGGGCAAGACAGCAGAGTGGCTTCCAAACTCCTCTATCTTTAAGGACAACCCATTTTTTTAAATTGCTCTGCATTTAATTGGTTCTCAGATCCAAATAAGAATGTTGAATAGAGTTCTTGAAGCTATCCATCAATAGTTTCTACTTAGACAGCCAACTGAGCAGGTCAGAGCTTGGAAAGTTTTTTATAGCTATCAGTAAAATTCTAGGTCTAAGAAAGCCAGCATGGTGCAGTGGTTTGAACATTGGACTATGGCTCTGGAACAGAAAACACTGATGAAATGGTATAGGACACCCCCCCCCCTTCGCAGCAAATAGCCCATATTACAAAAAGAACATCTAAAATCTGTTGGCATGAATGTGGGGAAATTGGAACATTTATCCATATGTGGTGGGACTGTGCCAAGGTACAAGAATTCTGTAGAAAAATAAAAGGGGAAATGGAGGAATTATTAGGAAAAAAATAAGTTGAATAAGAAAATGCTTTTCACCCTGAAAATGGAAGAAAAAAAGTGGCAATAAAGAATGGGCCAAGATGACTAAATATATGTCAGCTGTGGCACAAGCTACAGTCAACCTGGGATGGAAAGCTACTATCGTCCACATTGTGGCCAGAGGTATGGTGAGACCTTGGGATTTGCTGATTTGGTTCCATGGATACCAAAATCTGCAAGTCCCATTTTATATAATGATGTAGAAAATTTATATCCCTTTTATAAAATAGTAAAATCAACAACTGCTTTTGGGATAAGAACATTTCAAGGCATGGCTAGTTGCATCCATGGATGTAAAATCTGTAGACATGGCCAGCTGATTGTATTGCATTTAATATAGTCTGTTACACACTAGTTTCTAAAATTGCATCTATATGCAAGCTTTATGCAGGTCAGGCCTCTCCTTCTTGACCAGGGGCCCTCAAACTAAGGCCCGGGGGCCAGATACGGCCCTCCAAGTTTATTTGCCCAGCCCTTGCTCAGGGTCAACCTAAGTCTGTAATGACTTGAAAGCAGACAACAACAAAAACATTCGTATCTCATCAGCCAAAAGCAGACCCATTGAAATACTAATAAGTTTATATTTGTTAAAATTGTTCTTCATTTTAATTATTGTATTGTTTTTTAATTTGTTTTGCACTACAAATAAGATATGTGCAGTGAGCATAGGAATTTATTCATTTTTTTTCCAAATTATAATCCAGCCCTGCAACAGTTTGAGGACTGTGACCTGGCCTTCTGTTTAAAAAGTTTGAGAACCCCAGCTCTTGACCTTTAGGAGACAGCTAAAGACCTGGCTGTGAAACCAAGCATTCGGCCCATCATAGGAATATTGAAAGTTAAAGTGAAAGTTGAAAGTGCAATGACCCAGGACTGCTTATGACAATGGCTATGTCTCTTTGTGAAAGGTGATGCTATTTTATGTGATGCATTTAATAATGTTTAATGTTTTATTAGGGGAGGGTCAATTTTAAAGTTTTATACTGTTTTTATTGATGGCACTGAATTGTTGCCAACACTGTGAACCACCCTGAATCCCCTTTGGGGTTGAGAAGGGCGGTATACAAATATCGCAAATAAATAATAAATTAATTAATGGCCTCTTCCCCCCTATACTCCACACTATGGCAGATGCATTACATTTTGTGTGTACTAATGGTTTCTAAGGCAACAAAGATCCACATAGTTAAAGCAATGGTATTCCCCATAGTCACCTACAGATGTGAGAGCTGGACCTTAGGGAAGGCTGAGCGAAGGAAGATAGATGCTTTTGAACTGTGGTGCTGGAGGAAAGTTCTGAGAGTGCCTTGGACCACCAGAAGATCCAACCAGTCCATACTTCAGGAAATAAAGCCAGACTGTTCATTAGAGGGAAGGATACTAGTAGAGCCAAAGATGAATTACTTGGGCCATATCATGAGAAGAAGGAAAGCTTAGAGAAAACAATTATGGTGGGGAAAATGGAAGGAAAAAGGAAGAAGGGCCGACCAAGGGCAAGATGGATGGATGGCATCCTTGAAGTGACTGGCCTGACCTTGAAGGAGCTAGGGGTGGTGACGGCCGGCAGAGAGCTCTGGCGTGGGCTGGTCCATGAGGTCACGAAGAGTTCGAAACGACTGAACGAATGAACAACAAAATGGTTTCTAAAACTGCAGATAGACATATACATTAGCAAATGGGAAGAGGTTAGAGGTCTCTTCCCACCTTTTTCCACACTATGGTCAGATATATTGTATATTCATTGTGGAGAGGAGGAATCACCAGTAGAGCTGCCTTAGCTATTCCCATCTCCCTGGCATTAGAAGGAAAGGAGAACTAGCTGGTGTGACTCAATTACAGCTTCTTCTGGGGAGAGTAAAAAGGAGACCATTGAAAGAATACCAGCAAACTGAGAAGAGAGGGTGGAAGCCAGAAGCTTGCCATGGCCAGTATTTAGAAGATATTTATTTATTTATTTATTTGACTCAGAGTGGCCTAGATACTTACTAGGACCTGTGCAGCAATCCCTTGACTCAACTGAAGATTTGTTGAGCCTAAATAAAGTTCTTCTCCCCTATTTGAAAGTTCCCAGATGTTTTTGAGGGGTCATGAAAGTGGGATGGGGCAATGTACCCCCTTGCCATGAAGGTTATGGGCCCCACAACATAATTGTTTCTAAAAGTGCAGCTATACCTATACATTAACAGAAGCAAATTTTACACAGGTTAGTGGTCCCTTCTGAATACCTTCTATACTATTGTCAGATATATTACATTTAAAGTATGCTAATTATTTCTTAAAATGCAGTTATATAGATACATTACCAGAAGCAAATTTTATGCAGGTGAGTGGCCCGTTCCCACTATCTTCCACACTATGGTCCAATTTATTGTGTCTAAAATGTATTAATTGTTTCTAAAATTGCAGTGATACATATACATTAGCAGATGCAAATTTTACATAGGTTAGTGGCCCCTTCCCATTATCTTCCACACCATGGTCAGATGTACTGCATTTAAGGTATATTCATTGTTTTTAAAAATGACATTAGTAGATACAAATTTTATGCAAGATTGTGGCCTCTTTTCCTAGGCTTTCTACTGATGGGGACAGGTCCTAAAAACTGACTGATAGCCTGTAATTAACTTCAGTTTTATCTAAACTGGAGGGTCCTATAAGCACCTTAGCCCTGCTCTTTCTGCAGTGAACAACCTGTGGGATTGCAGTTGACTCTTCGTACTAGAGACCCTTGCACCCTTTCAATTATAGCACTATCATTCTACTTTAACTGCCATGACAGCATCCCTTAGAACATGAGAGCGCTCTGGCTGAAAATCCTATGAGTGTTGAATGAAAAGTAATGCCTCCACCTTCGTAACTCCTCAACAGATGGCAGTACTGGTATGTGGCAAGTACTGGCTTGTTCAGTAGACTCTCCTCTACAGTTCCATTTTGGCAGGAAGCCATAGCATTGAATGGTTGTGTTGTTAAAGTGTGAAATATGGAACCCTGCGCAGATGGTCGGTCAATGCGACTTAAGCAACGTGCAGTCATTGAATTCTTGACAGCAGAAGGTGCAACCCCAAAGGAGATTCATCAGACAATGCAAGCTGTTTATGGTGATTTTGTTGATGTGAGTACTGTGCTTCGCTGAGCGAGTAAGTTTAAAGATGTTGAGGTGGGAACATCTGACTTGCAATACAAACAAAGAGTTGGACATCCTGTGACAGCAACCACCGAGTTTCACAAGCAAAAGATTGACAGATTGATTCAGGATGATCGTTGTATCACTCAGAGAGAAATTTCAAAGATAATCGACATTTCACAAGAATGTGTGGGTCACATTATTACTTTGCTTGGCTATCATAAGATCTGTGCACGATGGGTACCCAGGATGCCGACTCCTGAAATGAAAGCACACAGACTTGAAATTTGCCAGGAACTCCTCTCACGTTACAAGAATGAAGGTGACGCCCTTCTCCATTCAATTGTGACAGGAGACGAAACGTGGGTACACCATTATGACCCGGAGACAAAGTGTCAGTCTATGGAATATTGACACAAAGACTTGCCTCATAAAAAGAAATTCAAGACACAGCCCTCAGCTGGAAAATCATGACAATAGTGTTCTTTGATGCATGTTGATTTCCTTGAACATGGAACATCAATAAATTCAGAGTGTTACATCACAATGCTTCAAACTTTGAAATGACGGCTAACAAGAGTCCGAAAGGAAAAGGGAAATGTTTTCCTGCAGCATGACAATGCCAGACCACACACTTCACATGGCACCACAGCAGAACTTCAGAGACTGGATCTCACTACTGTACAGCAGCCTCTATACAGTCCAGATTTAGCACTTCCATCTGTTCCAGATAATGAAAGAAGATCTGTGGGGATATCACTGTGCTTCTGATGAAGATGTTGAGAGAACTGTGAGACGCTGGTTGCAGAAACAGAGTGTGTACTTCTTCCGTGATAGCTTCAGAAACCTTGTTCATCTGAACTATATATAATACAAGCATTGAATACACTCTTTATTTTAAGATGTCAATTATGTAGCAAACATAATGGTACGGCCTCACATAAGAAACAAAGGGAATGGCAGAAATGTATCCAATTGTCTGGTGATTATGTGGAAAAGTGAATAGTGGTAGTTAAAGAGCACATTCTAAGGATTATTTCTACGTTTGATTTATTAAAATATTCCCATCCAAACCCAAGTAACAAAGGTGGAGGCATTACTTTTCATTCAACCCCCATAAATGCCCCTCCCTAAACTGCAAACTCAAAGATTCCTTGGGATGTAGCTGTGGTGGAGAAAGTAGAATCATAGCACTATGCTTATGAGCTCAAAAGAGCCATTGGAGAATAAGATATAGTGTTTTTTTCTTATTTTTTCCAAGCACATCCCATTATGTGCTTTTCACATGGGAGGGCATGAGACTGTCTTATGGGCAGCAAAGGAGCAATGCGGCTTCTGTAATATATCACGTCTTCAATACATATTTTTGAATACACTCTTTATTTTAAGATGTCAATTATGTAGCAAACATAATGGTACGGCCTCACATAAGAAACAAAGGGAACTTTTGTGTGTAATAAGTAGCTAAGCAACTAAACAAAACAGAACAAAAGATGTTCAAGTGATAGAGAACTATATATAATATAAGCATTGAATTATCTGTAAAGTAGTTTCATTCTACTATGTACATAGAAGTAGGTGAAACATAATGGGGATGTCAAGAATATCTCTAAATTTTCTTATCTTTGATGAAAAAAGGTAAGGGCTGGACACTTGAATCAATCAACTGAGAAAATGGGGGACAGCTGTGAGATTTTTTTGACTTTTGAGAATCCTTTTAAAAACTTTTTGCTACTAAATTGACCATTTGGAGACAAAAATGTGATCTTTTATGTAGTAAATGCAGGATTTGTTATCAAATTTAGGCTGGTTCCAAACTTTTAAGTCAGTGTTTCTCAACCTGGGGGTCAGAACCCGGGGGGGGGGGGGGTCATGAGAGGGTGTTAGAGGGGTCACTAAGGACAATCAGAAAACACATTATTTTCTGTTGGTCATGGGGGTTCTGTGTGGGAAGTTTGGCCCAATTCTATCGTTAGTGGGGTTCAGAATGCTCTTTGATTGTAGGTCAACCATAAATCCCAGCAACTACAACTTCCAAATGTCAAGGTCTATTTCCCCCAAACTCCAACATTGTTCACATCTGGGCATATTGGGCATTTGCACCAATTTTGGTCCAGATCTATCATTGTTTGAGTCCACAGTGCTCTCTGGATGTATGTGAACTACAACTCCAAAACTCAAGGTCAATGCCCACCAAACCCTTCCAGTATTTTCTGTTGGTCATGGGAGCTCTGTGTGCCAAGTTTGGTTCAATTCCATCATTGGTGGAGTTCAGAATGTTCTTTGATTGTAGGTGAACTATAAATCCCATCAACTACAACTCCCAAATGACAAAATCAATCCCCCCAACCCCACCAGTATTCAAATTTGGGCATAGTGGGTATTTGTGTCAAATTTGGTCCAGTGAATGAAAATACATCATGCATTTCAGATATTTGCATACAATTCATAACAGTAGCAAAATTACAGTTATGAAGTAGCAATGAAAATAATTTTATGGTTGAGGGTCCCTATAACATGAGGAACTATTAAGGGATTGTGGCATTAGGAAGGTAGAGAACCATTGTTTTAAGTGATGGCACCAGGGGGCAGGGACCAAGCCTACTTTTTCCTATCTTGGAAAACTTTTCTGTCCATGTTGATACAAGAACACACTGATTGAGCTTTTCAGTGGAGTGGTAGCCTTAAAATTTAAATCCGAGCCTCTCATAGTTTTGTTCCAGGATATACAGCAAATGCCAGTACTTTGGTGGCATTATGTCTTCCGACAAATACATCCTTGCATACTAGTTCTTCAAATCAATCTTAGATAATCCAACAGTAAAGCCTCTAGATCATGTTATTATCAGGCTATTAATCTGATTATGTGATTGCATTTGTACAAATGAAAATGCCACTGGTTATCAAGAGACTTACTTTGTAATGCAAAATCACCCCTACTCATCACAGCTTCAAAACATGGTATGATCTTGTTGAACATAATTTGATCAGCAGTTTAGACCCTGAACATGTTTTCTTAAGGAAGGGGGGAATATGTCAAAGTATAGTGGAATGTACTCTCAGGGTAGAAAATCCTTGAACATCGTGATTTGTAGTGGAGCAATGAAGTCTAATACTGAGTTACAGCCTGACATTGTTTTATATAATACTAGCTGTACCCATCACGTGTCGCTGTGGTCAACTCCCCCCCCCTCTTTTTCTTCTTCCTTCCTTCCCGCTTACCTTCCTTCATTCCTTTTTTCTTTCATTCTCTCCTTCCTTCGTTCCTTCATTCCTTCCTTGTCTTCCTCTTCCCTTCCTTTCCCCCTCTTTTCTTTCCCTTCCCCTTCTCTCCCCTTTCTTCTTTTTCTACCTATTCTTGGACTGAAACTCCCAGCAGTCCTGATCAGTCTACCTACCTACCTACCTACCTGTCTCTAGCTAATCTATCTATCTTATCTATCTGGAGGATTGCTGGGAGTTGCAGTCCAGGAATAGGAAATTGGAAATATGCAGGGATTGGGATGCTCTCAAAGAAATTCAAGGAGAAGAAAGCTTGCAGCTTGGAAACAGTGCATCTTGGAAACAGTGCATCATCCTCCTCTCCTAAACAGCTTGGTCTAGGGGATGCTGGGAGATGTAGTCCGGAAGAGAGTGTGCATATGCTAGTGTGTGGGGGTTTTTTTTGCCAGGGGGAGTCATTTTGTGCATGCACTGTGACATCTTTTTGCTTTTTTGGCTTTTAAAGTCTCTTCTGCTGTGTTTTTCAGTGTTTTTATGAGTGATGGCCACTTGTTGGCCTGATAGGAGTATTGTGTCCAAATTTCATGTCAATTCATCCTGTGGTTTTTGAGTTATGTTAATCCCACAAACGAACATTGCATTCTTATTTATATAGAAGACAGAGTTGGCTTTGATCACCCACTTCTTCCATGGAAGACCAAGGGCAGATCTAGGCAGCCCCTTTATTGTGGAAACTTCCGCAATAAAAAGGAGGCTGTGCAGACAATGTTTTGGACAATCCCGAATTAATTAATCCTTGTTTGTGATTAATTAATTAGATAGTTGGTTTATTCCATGCCTTCTTGGAAAGTGCGGGATAAACCCACTACTTCCAGTGTCTGGAGCCGGGTGTTGCCATGGACTGTGGAAACGGAACCCCACTGAGTCCCAACGGAAGTGCCCTTATGCCATGTGATGGCTTTCATGGGGCTCCCATGGGGCTCCATTTCTGCAGTGCATAGAAACGGAGCCCTAAACCTGTCTAATGAGTTCCTTAGCCGTTTCTGCTTGATGTTTGGTGCTGCAGGTAACTAGGGATACAAGGCCAATCTGAGATGTCTATGCAGAAATTCAGTGACAAATGCTGCTTAGAAAATTATTTTGAGAGTCAGTCTATACATTAAGGGGAACATGTATTTCTTGCTGCGTACACATTGTCCTTTTCACGGCAATGTTTGCTCAGAGATATAAGCTTCAGAAATCAGATTTGCAAATTAGGTCCATGTTTGCATTTCCATAACCAATCACACAACAAGGCACAGTAAATTCAAGGGAAAGCATCAGTTATGAGAAAAAGATAACTTCCAACATTTTTCTCAATAAATGCTAAACTTTATTCTAGTTAAACCATAAGTAACTATGTGCCTTAAAATGTCAGGAATAGAAGTAAATCCTTTAAACATTTTTTAAGGTAAAGGTAAAGGTATGCATTTTAATGTGTTACGTTTTAACTCTGTTGATTGGGCTTGTCCCCATGTAAGCCGCCCCGAGTCCCTTCAGAGAAATGGAGGCGGGGTATACAATTATTATTATTATTGTTATTGTTGTTGTTGTTGTTATTATTATTATTATTATTATTCAAGGTAAAGGTTTTCCCCTGACATTAAGTCTAGTCATGTCTGACCCTGGGGGTTGGTCCACATCTCCATTTCTAGGCTGAAGAGCCAGTATTGTCCGTAGACACCTCCAAGGTCATGTGGCCAGCATGACCGCCTGGAGCACTATTACCTTCTTAGCAGAGCAGTATCTTTTGATCTACTCACATTTGCATGTTTTTGAACTACTAGGTTGGCAGAAGCTGGGGCTAACAGTGGAAGCTCATCCTACTACTGGATTTGAACCGTGACCTTTCGGTCAGCAAGTTCAGCAGCTCAGTGGTTTAACCCACTGTACCACTGGGGACTCCTGATAAAAAACATTTTTTATCAACACAGAAATTGTATATAGTATAAAACAACATAAAAGAGTAAACTACCAAAAAGACAGAATATAATTAATCTAAACTAATACTAGCAGTAAAACCTATCTTGAAAAATTATACTACAACACACACAAAATAGGAAAAAAAATAAAGAAAAAAGGAGGAAACAAATGACTTACAACTTTCTAGTGAATTGTTGTGTTTATTCATGTATCCTACTTCCTCAAAGTCAATTCTTTAAATGGGTTTCTACATAATATCTGATCCTAACAGTCTTTATATCCTACAACTGATAATTTTCTTTTTAAAAAAGCAATTATTGATATCCAATCTTTGTTAAAAATTTCTTAATGACTTCTGTCCAATCAAAGCTGTCAATTTTTTAATCTCAAGTTCATACCATTTCATCAGGCAATCTCCTTGCAATGGGCTAGCCATGTCTTTCCCCCTCTGTGCATAGAGTAGCCCGATAGATGTGATCATGTGCTGGTTGTTGGAGGAGGAAGACATTCTTCCCCAGAATACGTGAGAAGGCAGCTTCACAATACAATCCTATGGAACCGTGTACCATGACAATGACATGAATGAAGATTGTCTCTTGGCTTGGGCCCTGAGCCAAGTGAGAAATCCTCTCTTCATTGCGGTGATGGCCCTTGGCTAGCTTAGTGGAGCTGAGCTCCTATCTCTCAACAGTAAACTCTGGAACTGAGAACACACAGGAAAAGGTCATTCCCCTCCACCCTCAGCTGAACTTTAAAATGGGTTACTTGCAGAGATTGCGTTGCCGTTTACAAAGCAGGATATCTCTCACTCACGCAGCAGCCCCATCTTCTTCTCTTCAGAATTTGAATTTGCTTGGAAAAGAAGTTAAAAATAAAACATACCTGTCTTCAGTCTCAGTGTTTGTCAGTAGGAATCGTTGTACAGTATGAACACTCCTTATTCTCCATAGTGTTGCTGATGAAAATAAATCAAACCATTCTACCCCGTAATGTAATATATTATATTTTGAGGTAATGAGATCTCTCACCCACCCACCTGCAGCTTTAAAAGTAGGTCCTTGAAGAAAAAGATCAAGAGCATGACATGGAAAATTGTAACTTTCTGCATGGCAACCTGCCTTCTTTTTGAAAATCTGATTGAGAGTGGTAGAAAATGATGTAGGAGTCAGAGTGGTGTAGGGGTTTGAGCTTTGGACTACTACTCTGGAAACCACTCTCACACTCTTCAGTCTTAGAGGAAGGCAAGGGCAAACCTCTGAACAAATTCAGCCTACACAATACCATGATAGGTTCTTCTTAGGGTTGCCATAAATCAGAAATAGCTTGAAGGCACAAAACCACCACCACAAGTGATGCAGTTTCTGTTACTCAAAGCCACTTCTCTCTCTCATCCATATCACAAACTCTCAGAGATCACCATACTTCACCATGCTAGGGATTCATCCTATGAAATTCCATTTATTTATTTATCATGTCAAAAACAGGTTGAGGGTAATGTATTTAAAAACACAAAGTTAAAAACTTGGCATTATGCTAAATGTTCTTTGACCACTCTAACTGGTCACTTAGAGTGCCTCTGGTGTCACTGTGAGAAGGTCCTCCATTGTTCATGTGGAAGGTTTCATTGTCGTAGGTGGTCTATGAATTGCTCTTCCCTGCACTCGTATGTTGTGGACTCTACTTTGTACCCCCATTTCTTAAGATTAGCTCTGCATCTCATTGTGCTAGAGCACAGCCTGATTAGCACTTTCTAGGTCGCCCAATCTTCTGTGTGCCCAGGAGGGGTTTTAGCCTGCCACTTTTGTACTCTTGTTTGCTGAGGTGTTTCTGTGAGTATCTCTGTAGAACTTCAGAAACTATTTCTTGATTTAAGGCATTGGCTTGTGGGCCGATATCTGAACAGAGGATGGGCCAGAGATGTCACTGCCCTGATCCTTTTATTACAGACTGCTACTTCTCAATGGATGCTAGGTGGTGCAATACTGGCAAAACGGTATAGTTTCTCCAGCAGTGTTGGGCATAGACATCCTGTGATCAGGGGTGGCTCAACCCATTACACAAAGTAAGCATTTGCAGTATAGTTGATTTTGCCCAGGAGCACTCTTGAGGCGTTCTTGGGGGAAAATAGACCTTGACATATGCGAGTTGTAGTTACTGGGATGTATAGTTCACCTACAATCTAAGAGCATTCTGAACTCCACCAATGATGGAATTGAACCAAATATGGCACACAGAACTCCCACGACGAACAGTGATTGGTTGGGCGGGGGGGGGGGGTAAAATACTGTTTGCTTATCTTTGAAAATTACCTAGGGCCGCCTCTGCCTGTGATAATGCAGCATGTCTCATTAAGAGCCACATCCACTATTTATCATGGTGAGATGTATTCCACACTGGGCATGCGTATTCAGCAGCAAAGTAGCAAAGCGTAAGGGCAGATGTCTTCACTGTGTCTGGTTGTGATCCAGAAGCTACTTGCAGCATAAAATCCCATAATTCTGTGTTAATCAAATAGTCTGAGTACTTTGACCCTGTGAGCCCATTGCACCTCTGTTGTCATGGGTTCAAATGATGAAAAGTTAGCATCGCTCTCTCACATACCTTCAACAAGGTAACAAATGGGTGCATCCATGAAGTTAATTTGAGCATGAGCTAAGTGCCCATTTGGCACCTTTCACATGTTCTGGTAAAACATCAAAACATCCGGGCAATCGCTGGGCAGCGTCCTTGCAGACAGCCAATTCTCTCACACCAGAAGCAACTTGCAGTTTCTCAAGTCGCTCCTGACACGACCAAAAAAAAAAAAGTTTCAAACTGTTGTGTTTGAATTGAATTACAGTTGGTTTTATTACTAAATTGGGACAAGGGAATCTTTGTCAGATGAGTATACAGCTCAGACTGCTCTCACCCGTCCCTGGACACAAAATGCATGAGCCATCGTCATATCAGAGAAGCCAGCTGGCCCTTGACAGCCTCTAGCAATTACATAGGCAAAGGTACGATGCACTAGAATGGCTTATGTTGATCAGCATGAGTCATCTGGGCACTCAGGAGTTTTGTCTGAGAGTCAGCGAGGCGAAAAGCTCATACAAGAGCAGGGCTAGAAGCAGTTTCAGGCCAGGGACACTTTTTTGTGGCATGCTTGTTTGATCCCTTTGTAACCATCAATGGAGGTTCATAGGGGTGGATTACACTACAATTTATTTTAAGAGTTATGCCTTGACATTGATTTTTAAAAGGAACTATTGTGTGAGCCTGTTGCAAAAGTTCTTCCATTCCTGATGCATCCCTCCCTCCGCCCATCCAAGAAGCACATTTTAAAAACCCATACGAGAATTCTCAGTTCCTCTACAATGATCCTTCCAACATTAATTTAGTGAGTAGCTGGGGAGATGGTGAAATTATGCATGATGTGTGAATAGAAATAATTTCTCTCCTTTCCCATAACACTCAAACATTGAGTCAGCAAGTGAAATCGAGGCCCTATGCATTAACTAGAAAAACTGGAAAGGAGAAAGTGCATCCAAGTAGAGCAACACAGGCAGCACAAGCCATCTAAACCTCCGTAGAAATCTATGCAAAGGAGTCAAGCTGTTGGAAGACATCTCTAAGAGTAAAATCATGCCTGTTGAAATGACATAAGTTATTGGGCGAGAAACATGTTAGCAACTTTTACATGCATATAGAATATGAGCCCTGTATCCCCGGGAATACATTCCATGACACACACATGTAGGTTCCGGAAATTTTGACTATACTTGGAACAGATGCATACAATTCTATAGAGTTACCAACTCATAATATGGGCAAAATTTATTTAGTTCTTGTGGGTTTTTTCGGGCTATATGGCCATGTTCTAGAGGCATTTCTCCTGACGTTTCGCCTGCATCTATGGCAAGTTTCCTCAGAGGGTGAGGTCTGCTGGAGCTGGGGAAAAAGGGTTTATATATCTGTGGAATGACCAGGGTGAGACAAAAGGCTTTTGTAAGTTGGGCTAGGTGTGAATCTTTTCAACTGACCACCTTGATTAGCATACAATGGGCTGACTGTGCCTGGAGCAAACTCTTCTTGAAAGGTGATTAGATGTCCCTGCCTGTTTTTCTCTCTGCCCAAACAAGAATCCAGGAACATGAAAGGCACTGCAGACTACTCCAACCAGAGAAATCAGCCATAGCAGAGCACCTGATGAACCAACCTGGACACAGCATTTTATTTGAGAACACAAAAATGCTGGACCACTCTCACAACCACCATGTCAGACTACACAGAGAAGCCACTGAAATCCACAAACATGTGGACAATTTCAACAGAAAGGAAGAAACCATGAAAATGAACAAAGTCTGGCTACCAGTATTAAAAAATTCTAAAATTAAAACAGCAGAGAGAAAAACAGGCAGGGACATCTAATCACCTTTCAAGAAGAGTTTGCTCCAGGCACAGTCAGCCCATTGTATGCTAATCAAGGTGGTCAGTTGAAAAGATTCACACCTAGCCCAACTTACAAAAGCCTTTTGTCTCACTCTGGTCATTCCACAGATATATAAACCCTTTTTTTCCCAGCTCCAGCAGACCTCACCCTCTGAGGAAGCTTGCCATAGATGCAGGCGAAACGTCAGGAGAAATGCCTCTAGAACATGGCCATATAGCCCGAAAAAACTCACAAGAACTGAGTGATTCCGGCCATGAAAGCCTTCGACAATACATTAAAATTTATTTATTTACAATATTTATAGCCCACCTTTCTCAGCCATACGACGACTCAAGGCGGGTTACAGATTAGCTCAATTCAATGTCAGGCATTCATAAAAGTGCCGTTAAAAACAATCAACATTACAATATAAAACATAAATAAAAACCATTAAAGCATATAATCATTGGTGTCATGTTGCTAAAACATTATCCAATAGCATCATCTGGTCATTCCATGTTCATCATTCATAGTTCCGTGTTATCTATTCTGCTGCATTTTCAAAAGCTTGCTCAAACATCCAGGTCTTTACTTTTTTTTTGAAAAGTCAGGAGGGAGGAGGCTGATCTAATATCCCTGTGGAGGAGTTCCATAGCTGGGGGGCCACCACTGAGAAGGCCCTGTCCTTCATCACTGCCAATCGCACTTGTGAGGCAGGTGGGATCAAAAACAAGGCCTCTCCAGATGATCTTAAGCTCCTAGATGGTTCATAGGAAGAGATACAATCTGTCCTGCACTGCTTTTACCCCTCTTCAGCCACTGAGCCTTCCAGCCCCCATCCCACGATGTAGATCTACGTCTGGTGGGACTTCATGGTGCAAATGGAGAGGAACCACTGTAGGTCACTGTCACAGCAATACAGGAGGCTTCCTGTGTTGCATCAAAATGAAGTAATGGGGAAGCTGGACAATGTGGGGCTTGGGGTGACGGGTTCCTCACAGTGGGCCTTGATGGATTCATCACAATTTGTGGTGAATCCACAATTTAATGTGATGAGATCCCTAGAGAGGCCCACAAAGATGCCTGTGGTAGATCTCTTTGTAACATGGGTAAGCTAAACGATGGATATTGAATCTGTGGATAAGCAGATCCTACAGTATTCACTAGAAATGATCACAAGTGTCATACAAATGCAACATATTACAAAATATGGAGTTGAAATAATTCAGACGTGACTATCAAGTGTACATCCAACGTATTACAATACCTTATTACTAACAAAAATATAGATTTCTTGTATAATATTACTGTGTTTGAACTGAGCTTATGAGCTTATGTTTTCCTTCTCCCAGTTTAGTTTCTCAAGCTTGATAATGGACTATTATTGTTTGGTGTATATTTTCAGATGAGGGAAAATTCGTGGAACTGAAATAGCAGCTATATTGCTTGTTCTAAAATGTATTTTCCTAGCTGTTGTTTGAATTTTGGACAATTAAAATGGTTATCACTATTTTAAAATGGCTGCCTCATTTGGACACATGCAAGAAAGAATATAGTGTTTCCAAGCAACATGGATCTTCCTCTGCTCCCATGAGATGAAGTACCATTAGATTGATATCCTTCGAATGAAAAGGCAGTGATTAAATCAATAGTCTCCTCCATGGCCAGATTGAATGGCTCCTGCATGACAGCCAGGGAGAAGCAAAGCCCAATGTAGCAGGCTTCTTAGTAGGGCTCATGATTACCCTGCTTTTCTTCTCACCCTGTACTCTCCAGAAAATATTAGAGAGTAATAATTCAGTGAAATCGTTTGTGATAAAATGGAGCGGAAGCCTCAATGCCACACTTACTAATGACACTCGGCCACTTTCTTATTACAAAAGGTTCACAGCCTACGCT
Source organism: Anolis sagrei (assembly GCF_037176765.1). Classification (NCBI taxonomy): domain Eukaryota; kingdom Metazoa; phylum Chordata; class Lepidosauria; order Squamata; family Anolidae; genus Anolis; species Anolis sagrei. The sequence goes on along the minus strand of NC_090021.1, from coordinate 141,300,633 downwards.
GCCTTTAAATGTAAGACAAGCAAATTGCTTTGAGATGTTCACTCAAAGGCTTTCATTCCCTACCAGCAGACCCTGCAGGTGGCACGTCTACATCAAACAATCCTTATAACTCCAGGGACAAAAAAAGACAAGAGATTTCATTAAATGAAATTCTTTTCTTTTATTGACACAAGAGTGCAGTATGGAAATTCAAGCCCAGTCCAGAAAGACTATTTTGAGAAGAGAGAAGTTGTCAGAGAATCATAAAATTCTAGAGTTGGAAGAGACCTCGTGGGCCATCTAGTCCAACCCTCTGCCAAGAAGCAGAAAAATTGCATTCAAAGCACCCCTGACAGATGGCCATCCATACTCTGTTTAAAAGCCATGTGTTCATCTTGGCATCCTCTTTTCAGCCCCAAAAACTTTCCTGGGCAGAATCTCCATATATTGGTACAAAATCAATGGTATAATTGCAAAAACAATAAAAACATTTTTCTGGACAACAGTCTCTTGTATTACTGTAAAGTATACAGTGAAAGCCAAAACCAAGGTTACAACAGCATCTGTTCTAGAACTCCAATATGCTGATTATAATGTTGTCTGGGCACATTCAGAAGAAGACCTACAAGCCACTCTAAACACCATTGCAGAAGCACACGGGAAGCTTGGCCTTTCATTGAACATTGAGAAAACCAAAGTGCTCTTTCAGCATTCACCAGCCATTCCCTCTCCAATGCCAGAAATACAGCTTAATGGTGTAACATTAGAAAATATTGACCATCTCTGCTACCTCGGCAACCATCTCTCCACAAAAGTCAATATTGACACAGAAATACAACACCACATGAGCTCTGTGAGTGCAGAATTTGCTGAATGAAGCAGAGAGTATCCATAGGGTATCCATAGGGATACCAAGGTGCTTGCTTATAAAGCCATTGTCTTCCCAACCCTGCTATATGCCGGCAAAATGGGACTGTCTACGCAACTCCTGGAACGATTCTATCAGCACTGCCTCTGAAAAAATCCTGAAAATCTCTTAGGAAGATAGGCAGACAAATGTCAGTGTGCTGGAAGAAGCAAAGACCACCAGCATTGAAGTGATGCTCTTCCGCCATCAGCTCCGCTGGACTGGCCATGTTGTCCGAATGCCCGATCACCATCTCCCAAAGCAGCTACTATACTGCCAACTCATGAACGGGAAACATAATGATGGTGGACAGGAAAAGAGATTTAAAGATGGGCTTAAAGCCAACCTTAAAAACGGTGGCATAGACACCGAGAACTGGGAAGCCCTGGCCATTGAGCGCTCTCACTGGAGGTCAGTGTGACTAGCAGTGCTGCAGAATTTGAAGAGGCACGAATGGAGGGCAAAAGGGAAAAACATGCCAAGAGGAAGGCATGTCAAGCCAACCCTGACTAGGACCACCTTCCACCTGGAAACCAATGTCCTCACTGCGAGAGAAGATGCGGATCAAGAATAGGGCTCCACAGCCACCTATGGACCCACCACCAAGACACCACATCTGGAAGATAATCATCCTCAAGCTACGAAGTAATCCTTTATCTGGTCTTCAGACCCTTGGTATCTGAGATGGGCAAACTTTGAGGGCCTAGATGCCATAAGGGGGCACCCCACATTCTCTTTGGTGATTGCAATACAACCTTGCTGCTGCACTACAGATAGATAGAGAAATAGATAGATAGAGAAATAGATAGATAGATAGATAGATAGAGATAGGTAGATAGATAGATAGATAGCTTTAAAAAACAACAATAGCTATATCCCCTAAAAAGCTCCAGCAGAAAACACATTTTTTCCTAAACCATCATTTTCAGTGAACCTCGTTTTCATTTTTTAAAAGACACGATCTTTGCCACAACCACTACACTTGCTGATGTGAGGGCAAAACCATCATTTTAAAGCATATCAATAAAGAACACAGGGGTAACAAGCATCACCTTGAAGGTGAAGGCACTTTTCCAGTTTCCTCCTAATTTGAAGGGAAGAATCCAATAAAGTCCCCAAAGCCAAAGCCAGTGATAAATAGTAAAATGGCTTCCTGTAGAAAAGAAAGGGGGAAAGGTTGAAATGAGATGGAATGAGATGATGCACTAAAAATACAGAAATGATGCCACTACGCGTCAAGATGTGAAGAGTCTAGGCTAATCTCCTGTTTAAAAGAATATGATGTAAATACAGATCTTGACTTAATCGTTCTAAAAGCTTAACCCTTCATCATGATAAGCGCCAATGTTTGGCACTGCTGCCCTACTGAGCACACCGCATGCAAGTAAAATTATATATGTTTATAAAAGGATAAAACATCCCTTGAGATAAGAATAGAAGCAACTGTTGGCATTATACAATCATGGTTTATATTATGCTGGAGGGATAAAACAGATTATACACCAATGAGAGATTATGTTTTTAGAACAGAAGATCTGTAATTATATATTTTCCACCAAAATATACCCTTTTTATTAAAGGTTGCATGCTGTTTTCAGTCCAATGGATATCTGAAACACAATGCCACAAGGATAAGATATATGAAATATATTTTAAATGAGAAGTGTAGTAAGGGATATTGCAAGAAATCAAGTACAGGCAATGATGCCAACTCAATTACTTCGAGAAAAGTCAGAGGTAGGAGAAGCATCCCACCCCCTGTACTCTGAGTTGATTGTCTACAACAATACTCTTCAAAACAGACACTCAACCAGCTCACATCTTCTTTCCACTAAGTAAAAGTTTACTTTGGACTTTATTGCATCCCATAGGAGCATAGGGTCTATCTCTAGGGAAGTCATGCTACCCCTCTATTCTGCTTTGGTTAGACAACACCTGGAATATTGTGTCCAATTCTGGGCATCACAATTGAAGAGAGATATTGACAAGCTGGAATGTGTCCAGAGGAGGGTGACTAAAATGATCAAGTGTCTGGAGAACAAGCCCTATGAGGAGCAGCTTAAGGAGCTGGGCATGTTTAGCCTGAAGAAGAGAAGGCTGAGAGGAGATATGATAGCCATGTATAAATATGTGAGAGGAAGCCACAGGGAGGAGGGAGCAAGCTTGTTTTCTGCTTCCTTGGAGACTAGGACGCGGAACAATGGCTTCAAACTACAAGAGAGGAGATTCCATCTGAAAATGAGGAAGAACTTCCTGACTGTGAGAGCCATTCAGCAGTGGAACTCTCTGCCCCGGAGTGTGGTGGAGGCTCCTTCTTTGGAGGCTTTTAAACAGAGGCTGGATGGCCATCTGTCAGGGGTGATTTGAATGCAATATTCCTGCTTCTTGGCAGGAGGTTGGACTGGATGGCCCATGAGGGCTCTCCCAACTCTATGATTCTATTCCTGTTAGAGATGTAACTCCATCTTCCCATAGTTCCATTCCCCCATAAAGTCTTTCAATTATTACTTTTGTAAAAGCATTTTCATAATTCCAGTGAATTTTAGTTTAAAAATAGGAAAAATACATTAAATTATTGTGTAGGGAAAAGAGGACAACCTTGATCCCCCTTATGGTACTTCTGTCATCATGCCAGCACAGAAGTAGGTTGGCCACATCCACATGAAAGGCTTTCTGGATATATTTCAGATTTCAATATTAATGTCAAAAATATATAGTACGATTCTTACATAGGATGTGTGCTATATTAGAACAGTAAAAACAAATATCAAAGTAAAATAAATATTAAATATTAAATAACCAATAAAATAAAATAGGGTGTAAACGCTAAACTAATCTGGGAAACTGCTATTTGCAACACATCCAATGAGGTGGTTTAAGATTAGGACTAAGTATGTTCCAGTCGACTTGGAATACATGAAGCTCATTCCGGAAGTGTGTTTAAGAACTGGCCCAAGAGTCCAGAAGCGTGGTTTGGAGCTATTCATTCATTGTGTTCTATTTTTCACTATGTTATTTTGCACTGCTTATTTTATTCTGTTACTTTATCTATGTTATGGTGATGTAATTTTTCTTTTGTTGCTTCGTATTTTATTTTGCTGTATTGTATTTTCGGGTTTGGTTTCATGTTAGCCGTCCAGAGTCCCTTATGGGGAGATGGTGGTGAGGTATAAATAAAGATGATGATGATGATTATTATTATTATTATTATTAATGGATTTCCCCCTCAGTAGCAGGGGATGAGTTTCTCAAAGGAATTTCTCAACCTGCAATAGCTTTCACACAGCACCTGTGATGAGGACCATACAGTTCAATGGCAGTTTGCTATCTTCATGCGATAAACTTGATAGATGATCAGGGAAACAGTTCTAGTGATAGCCCTGGCACTACCATTCATTCCTCTACTCTGACCATCCTGCAAGTTATAAATATAGTTATACCTTCATTAACAAAGTTGATGTGTTTTGGGGAATCATTTCTTTAATAGAAAATTTGGTGCCAGAGGCAGTAATAACATGGAAAAAAATAGAGGACAGTTCTTGCACCTACCAAAAGAAGACTTATTCATCATGTTTTATAACTAAACAATATTTTGTAAGTTATGTTGAATCCCGATATACTACACACCCATTATATCCACAATACTGGTACCCACTGTTTCATTATTTACCCACATTTGCCAAAATACTGGTATGTCTTCTCTAGGCATTTCCTAGGAACTTCAGGGCAGCTCTACAGTATGCTTCCACTAACCACAGTTAATCTGTATCCCCTGCAAAATATGGAGGTCATATCATGTGCATTAACAATAAAGGCAATATACAAAGGAATGTTATAGCACAATCCTTTATCTGAACTGAGAGAAATGTGTGTTTAGAATAAGCATTCATAGTCTATGAAAGTTTATGCTACAAACTTCTTTCTCTTGGGGGGAAACAGATGGAGGAAATATTGCTATTGGTTGACAAAGTTCTCAGGGGTTTTTTTTAAAATCCACATGATGTTCCTTTTTTTCACAAAACACCCAGAGGCAATTACCAGAACAAACAGAAACATTTTTTCTTACCTAGAGAAGGGGATTTTTATATTCTAGGATACATCACATTAAAAAAAAACCCTCCAAACCAATCCTTTTTGAAGACGGTATGTATAAAGAGCAGGTAGTATGATTTTAATTTATAGACGGGGAAATATATAAAATAATCCCAACGCTGCTCCACCAAAATTATAACACTCACACCATCAGCTACAACAAACACACACAGGCACCACCTAAAAATATAATGAACGAACATGCTGGTCACCCAAAAATATGAGGCCGTCAAAAGGAAGAGGGAGTATGGTTGCTGAACCAACTGTATATTTAAATATCTCTTTAAGTTATTGTTGAAATATATCCCTCTGGTTATACCAAAACCAGGGGAGACTAGACTAGAGAAGGGGGTGAGACACTTGATATTTTAAAAGGTAGGAACTGGGAAACACTGGCACTGAGAGACTTGAAATGATTCTTCAAATGAATTCCACTGTCACCATTTTAATATTAATCAGGCTGAGGTAAGATTGAGAGTTTGTTCTGTAACACAAACTGTGCCACTATAGTTTCTTGAAGGCTGCTGAGAAGCTTACTTTAGTAATACTTTGACCACAAAGGTATTCACACTGAGGCTGGTATAAGTCGAATAAAAGAACTAGAATGTATATTGAACAGGCTTGAAATAATTCAGGTACAAAAGCTCAATGGTTTCAGTAAAATGTTGTTGTTCATTCATTCAGTCATCTCTGACTCTTCGTGACCTCATGGACCAGCCCACGCCAGAGCTCCCTGTCGGCCGTCACCACCCCCAGCTCCTTCAAGGTCAGTCCAGTCACTTCAAGGATGCCATCCATCCATCTTGCCCTTGGTCGGCCTCTCTTCCTTTTACCTTCCATTTTCCCCAGCATAATTGTCTTCTCCAGGCTTTGCTGTCTCTTCATGATGTGGCCAAAGTACTTCAACTTTGTCTCTAGTATCCTTCCCTCCAATGAGCAGTCTGGCATAAAAAGCTTGTGGTTGCATTAGAGTCAAAATCCTAAAACTTCTGGATTACAAGTCTTCAAAGTTTCACCACAGAAAATCACTTCAGGAAATGAATCTCTGAAAGTAACTCCCAAAAATCCCCCTTAGGAATCTAGCCAAATATATCCTGAACTAGATCTCCTTAGTCCTTAGGAATTGAACAGTCCACTAATAGGGTACTGCTCCACAAAACACTATTCTAGCAATCTACTCAATAGCTACTCTGAATACTTGACAAAAGACTGACCCAATCTTCTTCAAACCCAAACTCGCTCTCACTAACACCAACTCTTCTTCTCTCTAACAGCTCCAAACCCTAACTGACTCACTGGGACCTCAAGCCTCTGTTTAAAAGACACTTTTCCCCTCTAGACCACTTAGGCTCTGCCCCCATCTTTCTAGCCAACCCTAGCCTTATTTTCCCTCTAAGACTTGAACATGCCCCCTCAAGGCAAACCTAACTAAAATGGCTTGTCCCTATCTCCCTTTTCTAAAATGGACACCATGGCTTCACCAGGCCCACTCCCTTAGGCTTTAGGCAGCCAGCTAAGGTAAGTGATTCATTGCAGTATAGTTCTCTAGTGCCAGAGTTTTGCAAATTAGTAAGATCTTCACTGGATTGAAGAAGGAACACGGGTCCTCTACCCTAGAAGAGTAAGACTTTGAGAAGATTGTACCTTTAAAAAAAGAAAATAAAGTAAGCCAATCCAGGTCTGCAAAGCCTATACTAGCCAATTATGTATAGCATTATTCAACCGGATTGATTATTGAATAAATTGCCTACCTGCTTTTTTATTCTCATTCCCTTCTCTGTAGTTTGGAGAGGTCTATGTGAACTGAAAATCCTTTTCCAACGGGTAATAGACAAAGATTCCATTTTGAGAGATCTTGCTTTTAAAGAATATTTTGGAAAAGCTTTCAGTTTACCTCAAGATGTACACGTTCCTTTTGTACAATCAAACACATGTCTTTGTATTCAAGTAAGCCTTGAATATGTCAGCAAAATCTTTTTGAACTTTCTATAGACCACTTGAAAGTCTCTTCCAAAATGAATCCAATGATGACCTTTTCCTTCAGAAGAAGCTTTGCTCATAGCGTCCTTTCTGGTGGCCAAACTTATTCATCTACGCAGAGCTTTTCAAATTGTGCATTGTGACATGTTAGTGTGTCAGGTGCAATCTGTAGGTGTGTCCCATAAATGTAATGAGAAACATCTAAGTCTATGTGAAAGAAGCAATAAATCATGTATTTTAAAAATATAAATTGAAGGTTTCCATGAGATATGTTGTGTTTCCATGCATTTTGTTATCACAAGTTATATACATTGCCCTATCTCTTTTAAAGGGTTCACATTTGGGCATATTGAGTATTTGTGCCAAGTATGGTCCAGATCCATCATTGTTTGAGCCCACAGTGCTCTCTGGATGTAGGTTAACTACAATTCCAAAACTCAAGATCAATGCCTATCAAACCCTTCCAGTATTTTCTGTTCACCATGGGAGATCTGTGTGCCAAGTTTGGTTCAATTCCATCCTTGGTGGAGTTCAGATTGCTCTTTGATTGTAGAACTATACATCCCCAGCAACTACAACTCCCAAATGACAAAATCAATTCCCCCCTCACAACTCCACCAGCATTCAAATTTGGATATATCGGATATTTATGCCAAACTTGGAAATATATGTTATTATCTTACAAACAATTATGTGAGATAATATATCTTAGATATCTTAGATACATCTTAGATATATCTGAGATATCTATCTATCATCTATCTATCTATCATCTATCTATCTATCTATCTATCTATCTATCTCAGGACAGTAAATAAAGAGTAACACCCAAACAACAGGGGCATTCCAGACAGGAGACAATCCGGGCCAGCTAACCTCACCTAAGTAAGGATCCCCCAGGCAGAAAGCAGCCAGGCATAGAAGCTGCAAGGCCATTCAATGCTAATCAAGGTGGCCAACAGACTTCACAACCTTCGAGGATGCCAGCCATAGATGTAGGTGAAATGTCAGGAGAGAATGCTTCTAGAACATGGCCATACAGCCCAGAAAACTCACAGTAAAGGGCTGGTTACAGTGTCATAAAAGGGTTTAAAATAGGGCTGGGCGGTTTTGTTTCGTAATTTCGTAATTCGTTAAAAATTTGTTATTTTTTTGATAACGAAGCGATATTGAACCATTCAGGAGCATCTAAAAAACAAAACGAATTTTTCAATTCGTTTCGTAATTGCTTCGTATTCGTTTCGTACTCGTTTCGTATTCGTTTCGAAATCGTTTTGTTATTATTTCCGCATGTCTGGGGCAAGTTTTATAGCTGTTGTTTGTTTAATCAGTGAAAAAAAATTATAAATATCACGCCAACAGTCAACAACAGAAGGAGAGGGAAGCTTCAAAAGTTCCCCCTGTCCCATATGGAGGTTTTTTAGCGTATTGCGTGGTCACGTCCGCCATTAACGAATTGATTCGTAATCGTTTCGTATTCGTTTCGTATTGTTTCGTAATTTTACGAAATTTCGTAAATATCGAACTTTTTTAAAGAAAAATTTCGGAATTCTTTTAAATATCGAAACGCAAAAACCCCCAAAAAACGAATCGAGTTTAGAAACAAATTTTTCCGTGGTTGCCCAGCCCTAGTTTAAAAAGTGTCTCATCAACACGTAATGCTTGGAAAGTTCTGTTGTAACAAACAAAAGAGTTTTTAAAAAACAACAAATAGATAATTTTTAAGTTACTTTTGTAGAACTAAAAACCATAAACAACTGATTTACAAATTGTAATTACAGTAGTAACTAACATATTTGTCAGCTCTGGAACTATAATATTTTTTTAAAGCTTTCAATGCAGTGTCAGTATCAATTCAGCTCCACGATTCCAGGTTGAAGGGGATGGTGTTTGAAAACATTAAGATGTGGGCTGTGTCTCCCTTTCCTTTGAAAAGAAATATAAGAGTTAGGAGGGAAAGTTCAAGCATGCATCTTCCATACAAACAGCTGTGGCTTTGCTTCTATTTCTATGTTTCTTAGAACAGAGGGGAAAACTGAATTACTCCAGGGTGAACTGGATCTTTTAGTAGTCCAGTCAATCTAAACACCCAACAAAGTGTTTCAAAGGCTGATTAACCCTCTGCTATCCCACTTTTTCAGTTGTTTAAAAAAATTCAGTTTTTCTCATTTCCTCCCACCCTCTTTATTCTCAGCTGACTTCAATTGATGCAAACAATTTCAAAGGGCAAAAGTAGTCTGCACTCAATTTCTGTTGCTTGTCCACATCCCCATGTTTGGTGTAGTATTGTTGTTGCTTGTTTTAGTTAACCAGTCTATTGATTTGTATATGATATAGAATCATAGAATCCCAGAGCTGGAAGAGACCTCATGGGTCATCCAATCCAAGAAGCAGGAAAATCACGTTCAAAGCACTCCTGACAGATTCCCACCCAGCTTCTGCTTAAAAGCCTCCAAAATATCTTACAGTTCTGATTGGATACCTTCCAACTGTCACAGTTTGGCAGGAACAATCCTGGTTCAGTCTTTGCTGCCCCACTTTTTAGTTGCCTTTAATATGTTCCAGTTTCTCTCTCTTCAGTTTCAACAAATTTCAAATTTATTTATTTATTTACAGTATTTCTATTCCGCAGGGGACTCAGGGCGGATTACAATGTAACATATGCATGGAAAACATTCAATGCCATAGACACACAACATATATGGACAGACACACAGAGGCTATTTAACTTTCCAGTTTTCATGAAGGTCTTCTGGTCACCAGGGGAGCTGTTGCTTCACAATCCATTTGAGACACTGATGGAGTACTTCCTCATTCTTGGCTTGCTTGCTTGAGATTTTATGGCATCGTAAATTTGTTAAATTAGCTTCCCCACATAAGCGGTACCTAAATTTCCTACTTGACAGATGCAACAGTCTTTCGGGTTGCAAAGGTTGACAGCAAGCTACACACAATGGCTGGAAGCTCACTCCGACCTGGGCTGGCTTTGAACTCATGACCTTTTGATCAGTAGTGATCTTAATGCAGCTGACTCCCAGCCAGCTGTGCCCCAGTCCCAGTGCAAAGTGAATAAGTGCAAAGTGAGTAAGAAGTTAGTTTTCACTTAACCCTGGTCTAGAAGGTGGGCAAGAGAGAAGAGGGAGGAATCTTGCCCTTGTAGACTTGGGCCTCTTCCACACAGCTGTATAAAATCCCACATTTTCTGCTTTGAACTGGAATATATGGTAGTGTGGACTCAGATAACCCAGTTCAAAGCAGATATTGTGGGATTTTCTGTCTTGATATTATATGGCTATTATAACTGCTGCAGTCTTAGCTGCCTTATGATATTCCTTGGCTGCATTGTCTCACATCCATGAAAAGTTGGAGGGTATATTATTAGAAAACTCTCTCATTGTTTTAATTGAATAAGCTAAGCTCTTTCTTCCTTGTAGTGTTTGTGTTTCTTCTGTCTTCAGTTCTTCCCTGCTATTGTGTCATTGTATTAATGCAAATGACTTTTCCATTATTCAAGAGAGAGAGTTAATTGCAATACATAAACTTTGATATGAAAAGCTCAATGTAGCTGGGTAGTTCCAAACAAGGAGATTCTAATACTACTCACTCATTGCTCATCTGTTCATTTATTTTAAATCTGGGAAATTCTACACAGACACTATAATCCAGTTTGAAAGTAGATGAAAGCAAATTGGTCTTGCAGTTTAGCAACTTTTACAAATGCTCCAGGAATCGTTTCAAGGCTGGAACAATAACCACAATATCCACTGATTGCAGATCGGAACTGGACCAGGAATCACAGTATCAATAACTAGACATCTGTCAGAAAATGCAGATTTTTCCCCCCTTTAACTATTCCACTGAGATGTGCTACAGATGATCAGAGTACAGTGTATTTCGAGCCCTGCATGGGATATACTCTGAACAGCAGCAGTGCATTATTTAGCATGTTCCAGGTTTTCTGGGATGCTTTTTAAATGCATTATTTCTGGCTTGATACATGCTACAGCATGCATTGGGGATGTACATTTTTGGACACTCCACCCTCAAGCTGGCTTTGAACTGCCTTGTCTATCCCAATGTCTATCCCAAAACTGCCTTGTCTATCCTATGCATGTATGAACTGGTATTCAAAGAATGAAGGGAAAGGGTTTGAAAAGAGAATTTAATTGCTCTGTATATTGGGAATTTTGTTATGGGCAACTGGACATGCTAGATACAGGTTTCTGGATATATGACAGTTAGTAGGGTTGTGTAATCCAGCTAAGCCTTGACCAGTTTCATGTCCTAGCTTTTAGTGGGGACCTCGATCTGTCTTTTGGGGGCTTCCCAAATTTGGGAGGGCAGATATCTGTTTTCTTTCTGGGGTGCCAAAAATCTATTTTCTGTTAGCCCATTATTGGGAGGGGATCCCCTTCTCATCATTTTAGGCATTTAAGCTGTTCTACTCTAGAGGAGACATGCACATGCCAACTACTTACTCTTTCCAAGGCATAAAGGAGGCAAGCAAGTTGTTAAAGCTGTTTCTTACCCTAGAGAAGACACACGCATGCCAACATCCAGCCGCACTTTCTTTCCAAGGCATCAAGGAGGCAAGCAAGTTCTCAAAGCTGTTTCTTACTCTAGAGGAGATGTACGCATGCCAACATCCAGCCACACATTCTTTCCAAGGCATCAAGGAGCCAAGCAAGTTCTTAAAGCTGTTTCTTACTCTAGAGGAGACACACGCATGCCAGCATCCAGCCGCACTTTCTTTCCAAGGCATCAAGGAGGCAAGCAAGTTCTCAAAGCTGTTTCTTACTCTAGAGGAGAGGCGGTCGGCTGCAGGCAGGTTCGCACACACACCAGTAGCCACATACTCTTTCCAAGGCATTTTAAGGAGACTTTCCATTTCTGGAAAGTCTGATCTTCTGGAAAAGGAGAGGTAACTGGTAGTACTTTTCAGGAATTAGGGTCATTTTTGTTAGCTGGGGATTAATAAAAAAAGATTACATTGTGATGCCATAAAGCAAAGGAGAAGCCAGATTTGGCTACCACTTGGTTTTGTGTTGAGCTGATTTTCATACCGGGAGGAGCTTTCTCATTACGTGCTCCTGAGGGTATTGAAAGTAATGAAAGAATGGATGTATCAAAACAAAACAGTTCCATGCACAACTCTAACAGTTAGTATAGACATATCTGCTAGCTCCTTCCATTTTCCTTCATTCCTCAAATTTTTCCTTTTTTTAACTTTCTAGTGACATACTGAAATCTCTGCCTGCTTGGAAAGCTGATGACATACTCTGGTGAGGAGTGATTTGCTTCCCAGTTCGTTTCCTGATACTCTTTGGATCTTAGGGTGAACCTTATAAAAAGTCTTCTTCTTGTTGTTAGTTTGGAAAGAGGAAAGAGCGCTTATCTGACCAAAGACTGGCAGCACTTGGAGTGCTCTAAACTGGTGGAGCATCAGTTGATTGGAGTTTGATGTACAACTAAGAGACATAGCCAAGTTTTTATTTTTCAACCCTGTGTATATGTTGCATTTTCCTTCTAAATATGTAATTAGATGTATTGCCAGTGTTGTCGACATGGACTGGTGGCAGCATCCCAAGGTTTCAGAGAGGGGTCTTTCCTCAAGCTAGCTAGCAATATTTGCTATCAAGACTGTGACCTTTGACATGCAGCATCCATACTCTACCACTCAGCATTGTCCCCCTTCCTGAATATATATTTGCTTATTATAATGATGTTTTAGTGCTATTATAAAGTAATATAATGATGCTTGCTGGAATCCAGTTGGTGAGTTACTGATGTGTAACCACCATAGTTATGTAGTAGGCTTGGGCGGTTTTATTCGTTAATTTTGTAATTCGTTATTAATTCATATTTAAATTAGCTTACGATCCAATATTGAGCCATGCAGGAATAGTGTGAGGAGTAAATTAGATTCGAAACAATTTTTTCAATTTATTTCGTAATTATTTTGTAATTATTTCATAATTATTTTGTAATTATTTCGTAATTATTTTGTAATTATTTCGTAATTATTTTGTAATTATTTTGTAATTATTTTGTAATTATTTCGTAATTATTTTGGCATGTCTGGTGCAAGTTTTATAGTTGTTGTTTGTTTTATCACACCAACAGTCAACAACAGAGGGAGAGGGGAGCTTCAGAAGTTCCCCCTGTCCCATTTGGAGGTTTTTTTTAGCATATTGCGCAATCGTGTCCGCCATTAACGAATCGATTCGTAATTATACGAAATTTCGTATATTTTGAAATTTTTAAAAGGAAAATTTCGGAATTATTAAAAAAAACGAAACGTAAGGGCCCCCTAAAAACGAAACGAGTTTGGAACCAAATTTTTCCGTGGTTACCCAAACCAGACATCCTGAGGAGTGAGGTGGAATGGGCCTTAAGGAGCATTGCTAACAACAAGGCAGCAGGAGACGACGGGATCCCAGCTGAACTGTTTAAAATCTTAAAAGATGATGCTGTCAAGGTGATGCATGCCATTTGCCAGCAAATATGGAAAACACAAGAATGGCCATCAGACTGGAAAAAATCAACTTACATCCCCATACCAAAAAAGGGAAATGCGAAAGACTGCTCAAACTTCCGTACAGTGGCCCTTATTTCTCATGCCAGTAAGGTAATGCTCAAGATCCTGCAAGGAAGACTCCAGCAATACATGGAGCGAGAGTTGCCAGATGTTCAAGCTGGGTTTAGAAAAGGTAGAGGAACGAGAGACCAAATTGCCAATATCCGCTGGATAATGGAGAAAGGCAGGGAGTTTCAGAAAAACATCTACTCCTGCTTCATTGACTATTCTAAAGCCTTTGACTGTGTGGATCATAATAAATTGTGGCAAGTTCTTGGTGGGATGGGCATCCCAAGCCACCTTGTCTCTCTCCTGAGGAATCTGTACAAGGACCAAGTAGCAACAGTCAGAACTGACCATGGAACAACAGACTGGTTCAAGATTGGGAAAGGTGTACGGCAGGGTTGTATACTCTCACCCAACCTTTTTAACTTGTATGCAGAACACATCATGCGATGTGCGGGGCTGGATGAATGCAAAGCTGGGGTGAAAATTGCTGGAAGAAACATGAACAACCTCAGATATGCAGATGACACCACTCTGATGGCCGAAAGCGAGGAGGAGCTGAGGAGCCTTCTAATCAAGGTGAAAGAAGAAAGCGCAAAAGCCGGGTTGCAGCTAAACGTCAAAAAAACCAAGATTATGGCAACAAGAATGATTGACAACTGGAAAATAGAGGGAGAAACCGTGGAGGCCGTGACAGACTTTGTATTTCTAGGTGCAAAGATTACTGCAGATGCAGACTGTAGCCAGGAAATCAGAAGACGCTTACTTCTTGGGAGGAGAGCAATGTCCAATCTCGATAAAATAGTAAAGAGTAGAGACATCAGACTGGCAACAAAGATCCGCCTAGTCAAAGCCATGGTATTCCCTGTAGTAACCTACGGATGTGAGAGCTGGACCTTAGGGAAGGCTGAGCGAAGGAAGATAGATGCTTTTGAGCTCTGGTGTTGGAGAAAAGTTCTGAGAGTGCCTTGGACTGCGAGAAGATCCAACCAGTCCATCCTCCAGGAAATAAAGCCCGACTGCTCACTGGAGGGAAAGATACTAGAGACAAAGTTGAAGTACTTTGGCCACATCATGAGGAGACAGGAAAGCCTAGAGAAGACAATTATGCTGGGGAAAGTGGAAGGCAAAAGGAAGAGGGGCCGACCAAGGGCAAGATGGATGGATGGCATCCTTGAAGTGACTGGACTGACCTTGAGGGAGCTGGGGGTGGTAACGGCCGACAGGGAGCTCTGGCGTGGGCTGGTCCATGAGGTCACGAAGAGTCGGAGACGACTGAACGAATGAACAACACCCAAGCCTATGTAGCCCCAGAGCGATGCCTGCCTGACTCTCCCTCCTCCAAATTCCCACTTTCCAAGTAGCAGCCATTGCAATCAATGGGAGCCTGTTTTCCTGTCATGTGAGAAGCAGCTGACTGATGTTTCTTCCCTCTTTTGCAAGCGATCTCCTTTGTGACAGGCAGAAATAGGGTTGTTGTAGGTTTTTTCGGGCTATATGGCCATGTCTCTAGAACATGGCCATATAGCCCAAAAAAACCTACAACAACCCAATGATTCCGGCCATGAAACCCTTTGACAATACAAGAAACAGGGTCCCTATTGTAATTCCCCTCGTGCCAGAGATTATTCTCATGGGAAAGTGTGGGAATGTAAGTCAGCTGCTTCCTGATCGACAGGGAACAGACCCATATTGATCACAGCAGCTGTTTCTCAGAAAACTTTTATGGTTCCTTCATGTCCCCTAAACTATTCAAGAATTGCGAATATCACAAAGTTACAAACAGGATTATGGTTGCTATTTTTAATTGTTTTGAGAAATTATACTCATTTTACCAACATGGTAAATAGCAACGATTGGAAGAGCATTTTAGAAGCCATTGTTTTGAAAAACATAACAGCATAGCATGATGGTGTTATAGTACTCTGTGTCTCTTCCTTTTTTAAAAAAAGTCTGAGGATTTCATTATCCTTTCCCAATTTGAATGCCTTGTCTGGTGTCAATCATTATTTGCCTTATTTGGACTCTTATTTGGACTACTTGAACAGATTTGCATGCCTGATTTTTTCTCTTTACTGCCAACATGTGCCTTTTGCATTGAGATCCAACATGAACTGTCATTTATTTTCTTCTCTCCAAATTCTTTTCCACTGCCCCCCTTCTTTCCCCCTTCTGTTCCTTGCTGTTAAGACTTTATTTTTTAACCATAAATGGAAAAACAAATAAGAACTTTTTAAAAAAATAGCTGGAAAAATATTTTAGCACTAATTAAACCGTCAATTAAAATATAAATGGAGTCATAAAAGCAACTGCAACATTTATGGTGTGTTGAATTATGATAAGTTTATTTTCCCAGATATTAACTGCCCATGTCTAAATGATGCCCTTTAGAAAAAAATTGAAAACCTCAGCTAAAATCTGCCCGTGTGCTGGACACCCCCTCTGCTTAATGGTTATCTTCGAAGGGAAAATGTCAGTCTTTGGCTGGGATCCTACATTTGTTTCAGAATAGTGTAAATAAGTATTGATGAAATCAGCAGAGGGGTTATGTTATGCAAACGCTAAAGTGCAACATATATGGATCAATAGTTAGTGTGCACTATGACAACCCATGGTGATATTGCAATGAAGGATATGCACAGAAACTAATGTGCATTCACACTCTACTCTATACTTTAATGCAGCGTTCTCAACCTGGGGGTCATGGGGGGTGTTAGATGGATCTCCAAAGAGTATCAGAAACCACAGTATATTCTGTTGTTCATGAGGGTTCTGTGTGGGAAGTTTGGCCCAATTCTATCATTTGTGGAGTTCAGAATGCTCTTTGATTATAGGTGAACTATAAATCCCAGCAGCTACAACTCCCAAATGTCAGGGTCTATTTTCCCCAAACTTCACCAGAGCTCACATTTGGGCATATTGAGTATTCATGCCAAGTTTGGTCCAGATCCATCATTGTTTGAGTCCACAGTGGTCTTTGGATATAGGTGAACTATAATCCCAAAACTCAAGATCAATGCTCACCAAACCCTTCCAATATTTTCTGTTCACCATGGAGTTCTGTGTGCCAAGTTTGGTTCAATTCCATCCTTGGTGGAGTTCAGAATGCTCTTGGATTGTAGGTTAACTATAAATCCCAGCAACTACAACTCTCAAATGACAAAATTATCCCCTGCCTCCAACCCCACCAGTATTCAAATTTGGGCATATCAGATATTTGTGCCGAATTTGGTCCAGTGAATGAAAATACATCCTGCATATCAGATATTTACATTACAATACTTAACAGTAGCAAAATTATAGTTTTGAAGTACCAATGAAAATAATTTTATGGTTGGAAGTCACCACAACATGGGGAACTGTATTAAGGGGGTGGCATTAGGAAGGTTGAGTATCACAGCTTTAATGCACTGTTGCATCCACATGGACAACTCTTCTTATGCCACAACTAGTTGGATACAGCCAGTATGCATGGTCTAAAAAAAACACACTGTCCTTTCCTGTTTCAACCAATGCTTGAGTATATCACTCAGAGGAGTGATACAGGCAAGTATCACTTTTTCCTTGTGTAAACCACAAAGAAAAGCATTACGTGAATGTATAGGTGATGGTGTCATGTGAATGCCCCCTTTAAGAAAGTAAGAGAATTTGGCATGGCTTTTCCAAAGAAAACTGCTAGAAAGGAAATACCTCTAAACTTTCTACTCTTTTATCGTTGCTTAATTCCTAGTTTTCAGGTTATATGAAATTGGGTCATGGCTGTGTTATGCAGTTCAGTGCTCTGAAATCTCAGGAGACATTTCATGTCTCAAATAGCAGCACCATGAGCTCATTAGTTCATTGAGACTAATAGGGCCAGCATTAAAGTGATGTTCAGCCTGACTACCAAGAGCCAAACGACATGTATTCCCAAACCCACACTCTTTCAACTCATATGAATACAGACAGTTGTCAGGAAGCCATTGGCCTGAGAACCTCATGTAGGGCATGTTGACAAACTCCAGAGTGGGAAAGGGGATATAAGCATAACAAGTGCAATAAAAACAATACCTACAAATACAAACACATGCTTTGAAAGCATGGTGTAATGGTTTGAGTGTTGGACTAGAACTCCAAGACACTTGGCCATGGAAAGCCACAGCATGATGATTGTGAGCATATCATATTCTCTTGTGTCATCGCGCCAAGGAATTTGATTATGTCAGAGTTGATGTGAAGGCACACAAAAATAACAAATACAAGTAAACAAGAATGCAAAAACAACCATGCCGAATTTGACCAGAGGGCTAGAGAGTCTAGCAATTTTACCAGAGCAGCCAACGAGTCGAAGCCTCCTCAAACTTGTAGCTTTGCATGAGATATAAGTAATTCTGAGGATGGGACTTCCTTGCTCCATTGGTCAAGAAAGAGAACTAAGAAACACCTGAATATTGATACTGTTTCCCTGTCTGCTGATTCATTTCAGCCTTTAGATCAATCTGATAAGGAAAATGAAAAAGCCATATTATTATTCTTCTGCCCTATATGGCATTTAATGGCTAAAGCTTCTTGGGGGAAAGGTTGAGTCTGACCTTTTTTGAGACTTCAACTAGACATTTGCAAAGCATCTTTCTCTGAGCAATGGGGTCTCCACTGGGAATGGAAAGCCTGAGCATTAATGTCTCCACTCCCACTCCTACTCTGGACCCTGTTTTATATCACTGTGGAGACTATTTGAAGATTTTCTGAGAGTACCTTCACTGGCACTGCATAATAAGGCAAAATGTGAGCTGCTCCCTAGATGAGAGGCAGAGTATTATTCAATAGATTAAAAAAAAGATACAAAAGAGAGAAACAAATCAAATAAACACCCCAATTGCATATATGAATTTTTCCCTCTGTTATGAAGAGCGGGTCTTCAACTAGTTTGGAAACAAAAAGGCCCTCTTTGTGTTTAGTTCTTCAAAAACCTATAGATTTTCTAATGTGACAAAAGAGCGCTTAGCTCATTTGCCCTGAATTTTGACATTAGAAGCCCCGGAAACAAACAAAACATTATAAAAATTCAGTTAGAAAACTGATTAAAATGGATGGGCACTTTATTTATTTATGAAAGGAAACCTAGTCGCTGTGTAGAACGGAAAAAGCAATGTTGGTGGGCAGGAAAAGAGATTTAAAGATGGGCTCAAAGCCAACCTTCAAAACTATGGCGTAGACACTGAGAACTGGGAAGCCCTGGCCCTTGAGTGCTCCAGCTGGAGGTCAGCTGTGAACAGCACTGCTGTAGAATTTGAAGAGGCACAAAAGGAGGACAAAAGAGAGAAATGTGCCAAGAGGAAGGTGCATCAAGCCAACTCCAACCAGGACAGCCTTCCACCTGGAAACCAATGCCCTCACTGCAGGAGAACATGCAGATCAAGAATAGGGCTCCACAGTCACCTATGGATCCACTGCCAGTAAACTGATCTTGGAAGACTATCCAACTCGGACAACAAGGGATCGTCTAAGTAAGTACACTGTGAAATAATACATCAGCCCAGTGTGGACAATACTATCCCTTGGTTCTCACAATGGCTGACATATAATGTTACACTGGCAGTAGAACACTAGTATGTTTGAATTTCTACTGTCTTCTCCCTCATTTGATCACATCATATTGCTGAAAAACAGCAAGGTATACAGATGTTTCTTTGATGCACATTTTCTCATATGAGTCTGTTTGTGGAGGGTCACGGGTGACATCAGTGGAACTCAGTTTCACTTCCATCAACGAAAGCCTTTTGAGGATTCCTGGTCCTTCCTGGGCATATCTACTTTAGCCATTTAATCCATGTTTAGTCTGGAGCAGTCCTGGTCTGGACTGGCCCAAGAGACATTCCATCCCCAATGTGCAGGGCTGGCATGGTGGAGTCTACATAGCATCACCCCAAGTTTCCTTAATGCAGTTTATCCTTCAAGAAGGACTGAAAGTTCCTGGATATCATGATGACAGCCAGGGTTGACTTCATAGTGAGTGCAAGCTATTTATCCTATGTAGATGAGCTCCTGGTCTCTAGTAGAATGAGGCTTTGCAGTAACCATCTCTCCTATCACCAAGGAAACCTCTCCATTCATTCCTTGATACCCCAGAACATACATGCATGGATGCCATGTTTCATTAGGATGTATGTATCTATAAGGCAAGCCTTTGCTGAGATCCAGTATGTAGATCTCCTGGGAATCAATGGAGCTGGCATAGGGATTCATTCAATGGGTCTATTCTAATTGAGACCATTAGGATACTTTGTGGCCATCACCCTTCTAGATCTAGAAAGCAATGCTGCTATTTGAGCCTACATGTATTGGAGTTTCATGCATGTTTATGTCATCAAATATTATGGTCATAAATGTATGTTGTGGACAGTGCAAGCGTAGCTTTTGGGTGAGGCAGGAAAATAATTCTTACTCATGTGGAGAGAAAATAAGAGAAAGTATAATTAAAATAAGACTTCGGTTGCAAGCAATATGCAGTTACATCAATCAAATTGTTAGACTCATCTAAATTAATAGGAGCTTGAGAAAATGTAAGTTCATTTTATTCGACTGGCCCACTCTCCTTGGAATAGCAATTGGATTTAGACCAGCAATTGTACATACAAAGGAGATTGACAGTGAAACTTATAAGTGATAATCTTTCAAAATCCAAAGAAATAAAGAGCCGATGGAAAAACTACACTGAAGAACTATGTAAAAGAAATGAAAGGATGATAGATTCATTCAAGGAAGAAGCATTTGACAATGAGCCCACAATTTTGAAAAGTACTTGGAAAAAAATAAATCATCAGGAACAGATGGCATACCAATAGGACTGCTTCAAGCAACAGAGACAGAATCCACTCAAATTCTTACTAAAATCTGCCAGCAAATATGGAAAACAAAACAATGGCTCATAAATTGGAAGTGCTCAATATACATTCCAAACCCCACATTAATTTTCCATGCAAGCAAAGAGATGCTCAAAATTCTACAAGAAAGACTTTTGCCAGATATGGAGTGAGAAATGCAAAATGTCTAAGCTGGGTTGAGTACAGGAAGAGACACTAAGGATCATATTGCAAACAGATGTCAGATAATGGAGATTTCAAAATAAAAATAGCCTGTGCTTTATAGATTATAACAAAGTGATATACTATGAAAAATTATGATCACTCTTAAAGAAATGTGCCACAAAGTATTATTGTCCTATGTGTAACCTGTACTCAGGGTTACAATCTGGCAGGACAGAATAAAGAATGGTTTACAATTCGCAAGAGGATTGGACAAGGCTGTAGTTTATCACTCTTTTTAACCTGAATGCTGAACTTATCATAAGTAAGGAAGGTTTAAACTCAGAGGAAAAGAGAATGAAAACTGGATGAAAGAACCTTAACAATTGAAGATACACATATGACACCATACTACTAGCAGAAAAGAACAATGACTGGTGACCTTATCACATCTTGGCGAATCTGTCGGGACCCCACACCCCTCATCTCCCACTTACCCCATACCATGGGGGGAAGTGTCCACCACTTGACTTCTACCCATTGTTGGCTATGCAACATGGGAAACTTCCTGTGTTGCTGCCATGGCGGCACATATCTGTCCTCTCTACTTGCGCCACAGAGCCCCACCAAAAGTAGTTTGACATCATAGGATGGGAACCAGCAGGTTCTGAGTTGAAAGTAGAGTAGGACCATCTTATGACAGGCAATTTAACCCATCTGATGAGGTCCTTGCAATGATTATTGAAGAAAGTTAAGGATGAAGGTGCAAAAGCAGGTTTACAGTTGGACATGGTGCAAATGAAAATAATGTCCTCAGATGATTTACAAAACATTGAAATACTTGATGGGGACATTAATATAGTTCATTATTTTTCATACTTTGGCTCATTCGTTAAGTGCAATGGAGTCTGCAGCCAAAAAATCAGAAGACAACTAGAATGTGGAAAGGCAGCTATAAAGGAACTAGACAAAATATCCTGAAATGTAAGAATATACTATTTAATACCGGGATTGTGGTGCAGCTGGCTGAGTGTCAGCTGCATTAAGATCACTCTGACCAGAAAGTCATGTGTTCGAAGCCAGCCCAGGTCGGAGTGAGCTTCCAGCCAAATTTGTGTAGCATGTTGTCGACCTTTGCAACCCAAAAGACAGTTGCATCTATCAAGTAGGAAAATTAGGTACCACCTATGTGTGGGGAGGCTAATTAACTAATTTATGAGGCCATAAAAAGACTCCAGCAAAAAGTACTCCAGCAAAAGCATGCAGGGAATGCGGAAGTACTTCATCAGTGTTACAGATGGACAATGAAAGCGACAGCTTCCCTGGCGGCCAGAAAAAGTTAAATAGCCTCTGTGTATGTCTATATACATTGTATGTCTAATTGGCATTGGATGTTTGCCACCCTGCGGGGTGACAAGGGCAGAATATAAATGCTTTAAATAAATGTAAATAAAATAAATATTATGGTTAGGGTTGCCCATGTGATTTTGTTTCCAATTTCTGGATAGGGCTGTGAAAGCTGGATAGTGAAGAAAGCTGATAGGATGAAAATCAACTCATTTGAGAGGGGGAGTGTTGGAAGAAAACTCGGTGGATATACTGGACTCCCAAAAGGACAGATAAATGGATCACAGAGCAAATCATGCCCGAGCTTTCCGTGGAAACCAAGATGATTAAACAGCCCCAATCATCCTATAAATTGTCAGCATAATCCCTAATCTAAATATTTAGCCGTTATATGTGTAGAACATAAAAATGCAAAATCCAAATTGCACAACTAAAAAGCTGAAATATATCAATAATATATAGAACTCCCTTTCTACAAATACTGTATAGAACTCTAACTCTTAATATTAGTCTCTGCAAATGGGCATGCTTAGGGGACAAAAACAAATTTAGTTTGAAATGTTATATAGACTATCAGTTTAGTTTTATTTCTTTTTGTATCAAAATGCCTAACATTTAGACAGATGTGCTGGAAGGGGAAGAGAAAGGTGGTCCTCTAGATTGATGGACTCCCTGAGTGAGCAGTGTGTTTCTGTATTCAGAGATACACTGCAGCCTCTCCATTCTGCTCTTTGCTAAGCTTTGGTGAAGAAAAGACTAAGCTTTGCCCTAACCATAATCATACTCTCAGCACCCATAGCTTAAGAGGACCAACAAGAGAAATCCATTAATACAGCAAATTATCCTCCTCCTTTTTATTGTTTTATTATTGTATGTGACTCTTTGTGTATTCATGTCATTATGTTAATTATAGAATTGTTTTAGAACTAATATGTCACTGCTTATTAGGAATGGAATACAAATTCAGTAATTTTCCTTCCCAAAATGATGAAAAAACGTTTTTGAGTGTCAAGAAACCCTGACAAGAAGAATTCTGCATAATTTTCACTCTACGAGACTTATTTGGTGCAAAATTCACACAAAGTTGTTTGAGTTGAAACAGCATGTTCTGCTTGGAAAAGTATGTTCCAGTACAGAAATATTCTTTCTAAAGTGAAAATGATGTTTCCTGATCTGAAAATATTGTAATTTAGGGTTTATTTTGGCTAAAATGGTTGATTTACATAAAAAAACAGGATTTCTTTCTGCACAAAATAATGATGTGTGAATTTTGTGCACAACAAACTAATTTGTGCATAGCCTTTGAAAGCTCTGCGGTCTTTGAATACTTTCTTACAGTGGGAAGAACATTTCTGAAATGACTCATTGCGACCTTTGAGAAGAAATGTTTTGAAAAATTATATCCATCATGACTTTCTGTACAGTAGAGATACAATTGTATAAGGCAAGAAGCAATGCAGAATGCAGCACTGCTGGTGGGGACTTCCATATCAAACAGGCTTTTGCTGAGAAACCAGGCTAAATATGCCAAAGAGCTTCTGGAAACCAGCAAAAATGGGGGGGGGGGGGTCCCAGAAGATGCAAAAACTGGAGAACACCTAACAGAATCTACAGGAAAAGTCATGACTAAAGTGTTCAGTTCATAGATGTCTCTTTTTTTTTTTTGAGAAAGCCCAGCCCATTTGGTCTCTTCATATGTCAATGGCTATTTTAGGGAACAGTTTGAAATCTAACTACAGAAGTGTTTGGAGCTGAGAATCTCAATCCATTCACTGGGCAGAAGAGAAATCCGGTGAGGTGGATCTGTAATTGGTTAAATGGACGAACCCAGAGGGTGCTCACCAATGCTTCCTCTTCATCCTGGAAAGAAGTGACAAGTGGAGTGCCGCAGGGTTCCGTCCTGGGCCCGGTCCTGTTCAACATCTTTATTAATGACTTAGATGAAGGGTTAGAAGGCAGGATCATCAAGTTTGCAGACGACACCAAATTGGGAGGGATAGCCAATACTCCAGAGGACAGGAGCAGGATTCAAAACGATCTTGATAGATTAGAGAGATGGGCCAAAACTAACAAAATGAAGTTCAACAGTGACAAATGCAAGATACTCCACTTTGGCAGGAAAAACAAAATGCAAAGATACAGAATGGGGGATGCCTGGCTTGAGAGCAGTACGTGTGAAAAAGATCTTGGAGTCCTCGTGGACAACAAGTTAAACATGAGCCAACAATGTGATGTGGCGGCAAAAAAAGCCAATGGGATTTTGGCCTGCATCAATGGGAGCATAGGGTCTAGATCTAGGGAAGTAATGCTACCCCTCTATTCTGTTTTGGTTAGACCACGTCTGGAATATTGTGTCCAGTTCTGGGCACCACAGTTCAAGAGAGATATTGACAAGCTGGAATGTGTCCAGAGGAGAGCGACTAAAATGATAAAAGGTCTGGAGAACAAGCCCTATGAGGAGCGGCTTAAGGAGCTGGGCATGTTTAGCCTGAAGAAGAGAAGGCTGAGAGGGGATATGATAGCCATGTATAAATATGTGAGAGGAAGCCACAGGGAGGAGGGAGCAAGCATGTTTTCTGCTTCCTTGGAGCCTAGGACGAGGAACAATGGCTTCAAACTGCAAGAGAGGAGATTCCATCTGAACATGAGGAAGACCTTCCTGACTGTGAGAGCCGTTCAGCAGTGGAACTCTCTGCCCCGGAGTGTGGTGGAGGCTCCTTCTTTGGAAGCTTTTAAACAGAGGCTGGATGGCCATCTGTCAGGGGTGATTTGAATGCAATATTCCTGCTTCTTGGCAGGGGGTTGGACTGGATGACCCATGAGGTCTCTTCCAACTCTTTGATTCTATGATTCTATGATTCTTTGTTTGTCCAAATTTTCATGCTTTTTCCAAAATAAAACCATCCCCTGAGGATTTGGAGATATATTTCCTTTTTTTCCAGAGGATCTCTCAGAGCAATATGAGCAACACTATAGAAGGCACAAACAAACAACTTTTGAATGTCTCTTACCATGAAAATTTTATGACAAGACAATCCAAAAGGAAAGGAAAGAGTGCCAAAAGATGTGACTTCCAGGTTGGAAGGCACTCAAGAAATTACCATGGAAGAATGGAGGATAAGGACAAGAAGTTCTGTGGCTAATGATACAACTGGACTCAGACTGAAAGGATTTCAGATTTTGACACGCTGAAAAGTGAAAGGAATGTCCAAAGCTGCACAATGCATGAAATAGGGACATGGAATATGAGAAGCATGAAATTAGGGGAAGTTAGATATTGTAAAACAAGAATGGAAGGCACAAATGTTGGAATTATTGAGCTGAGCAAGTGAAAGTGGAAAGGAACAGGATATTTTCAATGAAATAATTATTCAGTACGCTGTTGGGCATTGTGCAGCAAGGGAAAAGAGAAGGAAGCGGTGCACCCTTGAGCCAGGATCATGTCATGCTCTCTGGTTACCACTGGGAAAGTTGTTCAGATCTTGGACAAAAATCTATTTTCTCTTCTGCGTGTAACTAAAGTGTCATGTTAAATAGTGAACAGAAGATTATGCAGTAAATCCCAGGAGCCAGTGTACAAGCGTCAAAACCAGCAGCTTCAGGCACTTCCTTCAAAGTCTCAGGACATAAGCCCACTGACTGAGAGAAGAGAGTGTTACTATGGACAGGTCAATTGAAAGAAAGAAATCAGAGGACATACCTGAAAGCATGATGTTGGAGATGATAGAACAAGATTTGTGTGCAGATCAGCTACCTGATTATTGATTTGACAATCGTTGGCTGCATAGTTATGGTTATTGCAAGGAAACAGACTGTTGGAAGAAACAAATCCCTGACAAGCCAGAACAAGAAGAAAAAAAGCCTTCAATGTGCCTTCAATGATTGAATGTAAGATCCTCCCTGACCAAATTCTGCAAAAATGACCTCAGAAGCACTTTATTTTATGGTTCGTGCAATTAAATCCTTCCTCATCCCATGTTGCATCCCAGTTCAAGAAACGAGACCATAAGATCAAATCCACCACACTGGACTGTAGGAAAAGCAATCCTTGTTTATTGATGAAAAATTGGTTACAAAAGAAAGGTAAATGCAAAGTCAAAAAGCCACAGAAAAACACAGCAGTCAGTAGAATCTCTGAACTTGAGCAAAATTTCAAAATAATGATGTGTGGAATTACAAAATGGACACAACAAACTATTAAGGGGCTGGACAAGGGATAGTGCAGCAGTGTATTATAGGACCGGGGAAGTATAGTAGTGTAGTATAGGCCCAGGAAGAACCACTAAGATATAGATTAGGCCTATTTTAAAAAATGTTTTTTAAAATCAGAAACCCGAATTAAGATGCAACACAACAGGAAGCCAGGATAAAACCAGAAATCCTGATGTAAGGACTGAGGTCCCTTTCACAGATAACAATTATAACAATTGATGTCATTTTAATGGTCATGTCTGTATTTTAAGAAATCCTGGACTTTGTAGTTTGGTCAGAGCCAACAGAGCTCAGTGGAGGAGCATTCTAAGCATCCCACTAAGCTGCAGATCTCAAGATTCCATAGGATGGAGCAACAGTGGTTAAAGTGGGATCATACTGTTATAACTGAAGAGAGCAGAAAAGAGATATGTAATAGGATGCCTCATGGATAACTAACATTTATGGATGCTCAGATCTCATTACATACAATGTTGTTGTTGTTCATTCGTTCAGTCGTCTCTGACTCTTCGTGACCTCATGGACCAGTCCACGCCAGAGCTCCCTGTCGGCCGTCACAACCCTCAGCTTCTTCAAGGTCAGTCCAGTCACTTCAAGGATGCCATCCATCCATCTTGCCCTTGGTACATACAATGGCACAATCAAATTATGTACCTTATAAAAATGCCAATGATTCCAACAGATGTAACTCTTTGCAAAATGATGGAAAGCTACAGCAGGCCCTACACATCAACTTAGCAAAATCAAAGTTTGAATTTTTGGAATTTTCCCTTCAAATATTTTTGCACTGTGGCTTGTTCAAAAATCAGTAAAAAAACAAACATGAATATGAAGAGTCAACTGTACTTGGTTCTTTTATTACTTTGTGTCTGAGCCTAGCAAAGCTATTTATCCAGGCCTGGTTCTTTTTCTTTAATGTCACTCCATAGTTGAGCTTTAGTGAGGAAGATCTAATGACTGCTTTTCTAAATCTGTGGCATGAATGCTTTAAGCGCACTCTGATACGTGTGAGATTTCTTGCTTGGAGGAGAGGAAAATTGTGAGGCTGTGAGCGTGGAGAAAACTAACTTCCTCGAACAGCTCCCATCTTTTCCAGGTGACAGAGCACCCCCGAGTAGAGACCTGCATTTTACAGAAAAGCACTGGTGCTGAAGGTTTAGAAAGCATAGTGTACAAGCGTTCCAGCTAATGAATACTGATGGGGGAAAGGTTGGAGTTTGCTGTTGGCACCGCGGATTTCAGAGACTTGCCTCACTTTGCAAGAGTGAACAAAGATGATACCATCAGGGTGGGAACTGTAACCCTTCTGAGTAAGTTAGAGACATCTTTGGAGATGCTTGGATCAATTAACAAAATGCCGAAGATCCCCAGAAGCCATGCTGGCCAGGGATTCTAGAGGATGTAATCAAAAAAGAAACTTTCCCAGGCTCTGGTTTGCAGAACTGAAACACTGCCAGAGAGCACCAAAATGACAGCAGCTTTCAGAATATGACACAGAGACCATCAATGACTTCAGAAAGTGAGAAAAGAAATATTGGGCGATGGGAGCAATTGCCTTGCTGGGCCGAGGAAGATGATGCACTTAGCATCTTTTGTGCTTCTGTCAATCAGTAAGAGTGACAGGGGAGTTGAAGATAGAATAGATCAGGCTTAACACCTTCCCACCTCTACATATGTTGCCTTTCTGAATCTAGCTTGAAATGATAATCAGCAGAAGTTATGCTGCTTGATTTACAGCTAGTCTGTCAACAGTTCTCCTTGTGTGTTGAGGGTAGGTGGGTGGAAAGAAATTAGATCTCTCATAAGGGAAAGGCTAGGTACTAAAAGGTTTAATGTATAGAGAAAAATCAGGGCTGGACCTAACTTTAGGCAGGTGTTTGGTGATATCATACAAGAATAGCAAACTTACATTTCTTTTATTTACATTTATCTTTCCATATATTGCCTGGAGTCTTGTGTCTCATGTGCCAAAGTAATGTGGCTGGCTGTGGATAGTATATTTAATTTGGAGAGAGAGCTTTCTGGTGTTCTGCCTCAGCAAAATGTCATGGGTTGGTCCATGATAGAAATAGTTCTGTAAGTCATCAAAGGAACAATACCATGTTGAAGGATGGAATTCACTCTGGAAATTTTAGTCCCCCTAACTTTTTGAAAGGGTGTAAAATGAGGAGACTGAGAAATATGTCCCTTTTGCTAAATATAGTGTTGGGTGACACTTTTCCACCCAAGTCCAGTTCTGCACTGTTGATTATTCCAACTTGAATGGAGATGTGGAATTATAGGCACTTTTGAATGTACACATTGATAGAGAGTGCATGCAGCAGTTGGAGATTCTCATTTAGAGCAAAAAAACACCAATGGCTTACAAAAACAAATTAAAAACTTTATTAATAGGAACTCTATCCTAGGATAGGAAAGTTACTCAGGGTGCTAGTTTAACCTGCTGTCATTCTTGGAAAGTGCTGTGAGAGAACTGACAGAAAGAGAAGAGGTGGAAAAAGACATCTCTAAGAGTATCAGTTGTATCACAGAAGGGTCAGGATAGGTTGACCAGATGGGAAACATTTTGAGTCACTCAAACTAAGTTGAGTTATCCCTATCTAAAATGCTTGTGGTTGGAAGTGTTTTGGATTTTTTTCCTGATTTTGGAATACCTGTATTTGTATATATATATATACATAATGAGATATCTTACAGATGGGACCCAAGCCTAAACATAGAATTCATTAATGTTTCGTGCATAGCTTATACAAAGCCCCCAGAAGGGAATTTTATACAATATTCGAAACAATTTTGTGCATGAAAAAGGTTTATGTACATTGAATTGTCACAAAGCAAGAGTATCCTTATCTCAGCCACCCATGTGGACAATTCTGGATTTTATAGAATTTCAGATTTTGGAATTCTGATTGATGGATGCCCAACCTATAGTACTGACCACTCTGACCGTTCTTGACTCTTTAATGCTAAATGTAGTTGTAACACATTTGTAATACACATAACTGAAAATGAAATAACATGCATTTCTGGAGGCTTCCAACTTGGAAAAATGACTTTTCTGGATAACAGCTTCCAGACTGCCCCACAAAGCATGGTTATCATGGCACTCAAAGAAATAAAGTTTCCTAAGCTCTGTTCTTGACTCATATCTGGATATCATTCCTCCACACTGTAGACTATCAGTGGGCTGCATATTTGGAGATACACCTGAATAAACATACCAATCTCATTCTACCCCAACTAGGCACGCTGGAGAAGACCAAATGCCTTCCAATAAATTGTGTATCTTATTCTTCTTCCAGTGGGGACATGTTTCCTTGTCCCTCATGTTGGAGCATATTTTAAATTTTATTGATGCCAACACTACTTGTTGTTAATTGCCATCAAGTCAGCTAACACTTATGGCAACTCTATGAATGAGAAACCTCCAAGTTTCTCTATCTTCAACAGCCCTGTTCGGGTCATGCAGATCCAGGTCTGTGGCTTCTTTCAATTTCATATCCACCTGTGATGTGGTCTTTCTTTTTTCTTGTTACCTTTCCACCTGACTAATGTCTTCTCATAATATAACCAAAGTATAACAGTCTCTGTTTAGTTATAATGGCTAATAGGGAGAGTTCAGATTTGCTTTAGGATCCATTGATTTGTCTTTTTACCAGTTCACAGTATCCCGAGACACTTTTCCAGCACCACGTTTCATATCTAATTGGCTTTATCCTGTCAGCTGCATGAATTCTGATTGGGTTCAATTACACCAAAGTGAAGTAGAAAATGCAAACCAAACATGTGGAATAGAAATGGCAGCATCTTGGGAAAGTGAATACACCCAATGAGAGACATATTATGAAAGTACTGGATGGCAGAGGGATTTGAGGGGTTTTCTGAATCCATTACATCACAAACTTGCTTTACTGTCCAAAATGAAGACAATTTAAAAAATGAGCCTAGCAGTTATGAGCCTTTTAAGCAACAGGGGAAACACACACACACACACAAAGATGAGAGTGCAGCACAGCACTCATGTTTCATGTTTACAGACATTGACATTTTACTGATATTTCAAAAGAACAGACATGGCTATGATTGGTACAAACTATGAATCACAGTTTTATTGGTTCAGAATACATTGTTGGAAGGTTTGCTTTTTGTGATTAGTGTACAGTGTGGCGGGAAACTTAACAAAATCTTTCATTGGAAAAAATTGTGAGTCTGCCTTCTGTATCTGTGCTACCTCTTTCCTCTCGTGGGAGCTCATTAACATAGGAAGTGATTGTTTCAGGAGAAACAAGGTTTGCTAATTGTTATCAGGGCTAGTAATAGGAAGACTCCTTGAGGGAATAATGGATAGTAATCAATAGTCATCAATAGCAATCCTTGAAGGGTTTGGGATTTCTTCTGTGGATGAATTCACTATCTTTGTGGGTGTTGGGGATTCCTCATCATCAGAAGAGGAACAGGGAGGTGCTCAGGTCTTGGAGGGAGAGGAAGAAGAATCAGACAAGGCTTTGCAGATGCCTACTTTTTTAGAAAGACGGAGGGAGTCAGAGAGGGAGTAAGTCGTGATCTGTGCCTTATTGTTTGCTGATTTTGCTGGAACTTTTGCAAAAGACTTTCATTGGTGTCTGTAGTAAGACTTCCTTGTTTTGTTTTTCAATTGCATTTGCTTATTTTGTTTTCTGGAGTAAAGCATTTTTCTTTTACTTTCAATTTTGTTTTGAGGCTGTTTTTAAGAGCAAAACAGGACAGTGGGATTGGAATTCCTTCTGAGTCTGTGCTTGGCTAAGCCTTTATTTAAACTCATTATGTGATGAGTGGCGCATCTGGTGGCACAGTGGGTTAAAGTGCGGAGCTGCTGAGCTTGTTGACCGAAAGGTCGTAGGTTCGGGGAGCGGGGTGAGCTTCCGCTGTTAGTCCCAGCTTCTGCCAACCTAGCAGTTCAAAAACATGCAAATGTGAGTAGATCAATAGGTACCACTCTGGCGGGAAGGTAACGGCGCTCCTTGCAGTCATGCCAGCCACCTTAGAGGTGTCTACGAACAATGCCGGCTCATCGGCTTAGAAATGGAGATGAGCACCACACCCCAGAGTTGGACATAATGGGACATAATGTCAGAGGAAAACCTTTACCTTTACCTATGTGATGGGGAAAGGGGAGCTATCAACGCTGCCCAGCTGGGAGTTGTTTTCTTGCTTTTGAAGTAGAGTAGGGGAACTAGAGGTCATTTCTGAACTTCAATCTTTCGGAGGTCACAGCATCAGACATTTCCCAGGTCTTTAAATACCCAGTTCAGTTCACAGTCTGGCCAGTGGCTTTTCCTTTTTACTTAGAAATTAGCTTTAATAGCCTTTGCTCAACTATTATCTATTGGATGCTTAGGATGATGGTTCCCATCATTTTTGTGTATATAACAAAAATACCACTTGTATAACATAAACAATGATATAATTCAACAACAGTATATAAAATGCTGCACTGTTAACCTCACAGCGACAACAAACAGTATGGTGCAAACTTTTAGTACAGTTGTATTTTCTTATAAGTAGCTTGAGTAACAGCCTACCACAATTCAACAACAATATATATAATATATACACATACTGCACTGTTAACCCCACAGCGACAACAAACAATGTGGTGTAAACTTTTAGTACAGTCGTGTCTTCTATAAGTAGCTTGTGGGACAGCCGACCACGACCGGTTTCGGCCTACCTCAGGCCTTCCTCTGGTGGAAAAATTATGCACATGAAAGTATGTTCTCCACGGAAGATACAAATCTTTTTGGGTTGGTATGAGATACTCTGCTTTGAGTTTAGTTCTGGCTGCGAGTATTTGAAAGAGCTTCAAG
Organism: Anolis sagrei; assembly: GCF_037176765.1. NCBI lineage: Eukaryota > Metazoa > Chordata > Lepidosauria > Squamata > Anolidae > Anolis > Anolis sagrei. The sequence goes on along the minus strand of NC_090021.1, from coordinate 141,268,683 downwards.
GTACACAAAACTGGATGATAACAACCCTATGAACATATCATGGCATCTGTCCATCCAGTCACTATATTAATATATTCCTTTTCCACAATAAAGTTGCATTCAGCAACACAAACTAACTAAACAAGAATAGTAAAAAAAAAACAAACAACCCCAGCAACAATAACAATTGCAGCCTCTGTGTTCAAATGAATACAATAAGAAGTCATTTAACAATTACTGCTCAATTAGGAACGCTTGAGGAATTCCATGAACATAGCTTTGTTGATAGTGTTATGAGCTGATCTGACTGACATGTCTTTGACTAATTTTTTATACTGGATTTCAGTTGGATTCTAGTATTTGCACATTCCAAATATTTTAATGCAGTTCCCAGTTTAAAAGGAAGATCAGAATGTAGACACAAACTCATATTTTGAGATTAAACCCCCTTAAAAACATATATTTATCAATTATTTTGTTCACTCAGTACAAAAATAATAATCATGGTTAAATGGAGAAATATGACAGAACAACAACAAAAAGCAATTCAAACTGGAAATAGACTAATTCATCCATTCACTCATTCTCCAAATCCTTCATTCAGTAAACACATTTTGACATAATGAGAAATTAGGACAGTAGGGATAATAAATGAATACGTATTAAAATGACACTTCAGTTGTTATTCTTTAAATATAGTAATCCATCCTTTTTCTAAAGCACACACATGTACTCACAAATACAAAACAACAAGGTATTATCACTGACTCATAAGGCATTAAGATTAAGAAAAGCATGGTAGTTGGGAAAGCCTTTCAGGGACATGACAGTTTTATTTATTAACTGAAAATATATGGGTATATATGACCTAATTTTCTCCCTGATTGTTAGTTATTCTTCTTGTAATGTATAGTAGCATTCATATATACAACATACATTCATACACACTGTAGCATCTTTTTCTCTTTAACATACTCCATGATGGAGACCTTCTGGTATAACATAGACTTTAGATCCTATCCTATCCGATTTGTCATCGATCCACTCCTTTGGGCTTCTCACAAATCTACCAAAATTTGCCAAAATATATGATCTTGTGCTTTTATTTTCTATTTCTGGTTGAATAGCTTAACCATTGTTCGCCCCATTGAGTGTGTGGTCTGCCCAAGGGTTGCTTGTGGTCTCTTGGTATTCAGTTCGTTAGTTGTCATGTCCATCGGTAATGCGACATGCCGCATTATCACGGGGTGTCTGCGCCCCACACCACTGGAGAAATTACACTGCTTAGCCGGTATTGCACCACCTGACATCCGCCGGGAAGTAGCAGCCAATAGTGAAAGGACCAAGGCAGAGACATCTCCAGCTCATCCCCTGTTTGGGTATCAGCCAGCACGTCAACGACTTAAATCAAGACATAGTTTTCTTAGATCTACAGAGACACTCGCTGGAACACCCCAGCAAGCGAGAGTCCAAAAGTGGCAGGCCCAAACCCAGCACCTCAATTCATGGGTGATACCAGATGAGAGACTCCCCCCTGGGCACTCAGAAGACTGGGCGACTTGGAAGGCGCTGAACAGATTGCGCTCTGGCACCACGAGATGCAGAGCCAATCTTAAGAAATGGGGCTACAGGGTGGAATCCTCGGCATGCGAATGCGGAGAAGAACAAACCACTGACCACCTGCTGCAATGCACCCTGAGCCCTGCCACATGCACGATGGAGGACCTTCTTGCGGCAACCCCAGAGGCACTCCAAGTGGCCAGATACTGGTCAAAGGACATTTAACCAAATACCAAATTTACAAAATCTGTGTGGTTTTTTTCTTTCTTTTTTTTTCTTTTACTTTTTAATCTCTGTGTTTGTTTTGCTCTTTTAGAATTGTAATACAATGGTTGCTGATGACACGATAAATAAATATGTCCATCGGTCTTCTTCTGTTCATACTATACATCTTCTTTTTGCCTCATAGATTTAATTGACCACATCACATACCCCGTTTTTTTGATGCAGCTCTTTATTGCTGATTTTATCTCTTATTGTCATGCCATACATCCTTCTTTCCATTGCTCTCTTAGTCACCTCCAGTTTTTCCTCCTCTTTATTATTTTTGCCCCTAAAATACAAGGGATAACAGAAAGTAAGGTTACAAGATTTTTAAAAAAATCCAAAGAATGAATATATTTTAATAAAACTTACATGAATTACAGCATAGGTATTACATTAGTTTTCCACATAATCACCATTCAGTGCACTACATTTTGTCATCCGTGTGACGAGTTTTTTGATGCCTGTGTCATAGAAGTCTCCCTTTGACTTTTTCAGCCAGTTTGTCACTTCGATTTTCACCTCGTCGTCAGAAAAGTGTTTTCCTCCCAGATGTTCTTTCAATTTAGAGAACAGATTATAGTCACTGGATGCAAGATCGGGGCTGTGAGAGGGATGGCTTAAAATATCCTAACCAAATGAAGTCATCAACTCTTGTGTTGCATGAGCAGTGTGTAAATGTGCATTGTCATGAAGGGAACAGACATAAGGGAAATGGAATGACAACACTCATCTCTAACCTTCACCACAACACCAGTTGATGAGCTACTGATGACTGGCACTGCTCGTTCACTTCTGCTGGCTTCCTGCTACACGGCAGTGATACCAACTTCCCTTGCAAAAATTCTCTGTGAGAGCTATGTTCCTTGTAACCTTACTTTCCAGATAACCCTCGTAGTTAGTTGTCATGATAGCTATGTTTCTTTAAAGCAGCTCTTTCTGTTTTCTCATAGATCACTGTTACAGCTACCTTTTGAAAAAATCTGAATGCTATCTGTCAATGATACTAATGGTACAAAACATATTCACCATCCTATCAATCTTATCATAACCTCAACACCACAACCAAGCAAAAGGCAGCGGCCCAAAACAAGATGAACCACCATTTTCTGCGGTCATGTACCAAAACTACAGTACAATTCCCATATCCATGGGAAATACATTCCCAGACTTTTGAAACTGCAGATACTAGCAAACTCTATTGAAATGAAGGATGTCCAGCCCACGAATACCACAGAGTTGTGCTGGAATACGTAGAAAATGCCTATAGAAAATATATTTTGTCAAATGTGGATGAATGAATCTGCAGATACTGATCTTGAAGATTTTTTTTTTTGTCGTGTCAGGAGCGACCCGAGAAACTGCAAGTTGCTTCTGGTGTGAGAGAATTGGCCGTCTGCAAGGACGTTGCCCAGGGGACGCCTAGATGATTTGATGTTTTATCATCCTTGTGGGAGGCTTCTCTCATTTCTCCGCATGAGGAACTGGAGCTGATAGAGGGAGCTCATCCGCCTCTCCCTGGATTCGAACCTGCGACCTGTCAGTCTTCAGTCCAGCCGGCACAGGGGTTTAACCCACTGCGCCACCGGGGGCTCCTATCTTGAAGATGAAGGGGTCATACAATATAGGTAGCAAAATTTTTGACAGTAATACTACAAAGAGAGAGTCAGCTTGGTGTAGTGGTTTGAGTGTTGGACTAAAGCAAGTTTTGAATGCCCATTCAGTCATAGAAGCCCACTGAAAGTCCTTGGGCAAGTCAAACTCTCTCCGTTTCAGATGAAGTCAAGGGCAAACCCTCAGTGAAACCCCTCCTGAACAACCCTTCTCTGAACAAAACATATCAAAAAAATGGATACAACCCACTTCATTTTTTCCTCCCAATTAGTCCCAAAGGTACTAGTGGGTTCCTTTAAGTCTTTTTATGCCAAACTTAGCACAGCTGTTTCTTTGAATGCTGTGAAAAAGACTAACATTCTAATGAAGCTGAAGTTGTAAAGTAATGTAGTTATATCTTTGTTACCAGAGAAAGGAGGTAATTATTTCTAATTCTGTTTCATTTGTAACTACTTACCTCTAAGCTCTGGAAGTGTGTGATTTTGCTGAGCATGCAGCATCCTCCTTTCTTAGAAACACTTGGAAGCACTGGTGATAACCATATTCATTGAAGCAAAGCATCTGGGCCTTGAAAGAGGGAGTCATAAACCATTGCATTCTAAAAGCTTCCAAAATTGAAGCTTCTTTTCTTCAATTTTGCTAAAGTCAAAGACTTTGTCCAAAAAGTAGCATGCTAAGTCCTGGACACAAATCAACCCTGTGGAGATTTATGCCACTGATGTTCCAAATCCATGGAAGCAATTCAGCCGTGAGTATTCCTGCCATCTACATCTTGAAATTAATCTAAGAGTGAGAAAAAACATCCTGCTTCTGTTATTCCCTCTTCTCTGAAACAAGGTAGCATGGCAGATAGTCACAATCATAGCATCAGCCATAAACTACTCCCCCTCCCCATTTAAAATATTGATATATCTCCTTGCAGGCCACAAGGGAATCAGTTTGAGAACAGAAAAAGCAATATCCTGTTAGACAGGCAAAATGAGAAACTGTCTTATCAGAGTACCAAGTCATCTGTTAAAGAATGGGAGGAAAAGTGAACACAGTACTTTGTTCTTTCGTATGAGAAATTTGAAATGGGTAGCTTTGGTGGAGGGGGGAGTTGGAAGGGATTCAACAGAGGACTCAACAGCAAATCTTTCTCATCCCAAATTCAGTTGTGGAAAAATCTGTGCTGATGTGGTCTGTTCCAAAACTAACAAGAATGGGTTTCTTTGTGCACTGCAGAAGGACCAGGAAAGCAAAGTGGGAGTTGAGGCAGGCGGAGGGGAACCCAGGCACATCATTCAACCTTCTTCAGTTGATAATAATAATAATAATAATAGCCGATAAATCACACAGTCCTAGACACTTGGGAAGTGTCCGACGTGTGATCCACTACAACGGCCAGAAGAGTGTGTGCTGTGGACTCATCTTGTTGTGCTTCAAATACTAATAATACTAACAACAACAACAACAACAACAACAACATACTTTATTTTTAACCCACCCTATTTCCTCGAGGGGACTCTGGGCGATTTCCAATGAATAACAAAAATGGCAAACATTCAATGCCAAAAACCGTCAACAACAAATCAGGTCAAAAACAATGAATAAAACAACCTCAATATGACTTATAAAACTAACCCCCAAAATAGCCAAAAATATACCACCCCTTTGTAGCTACCCACCATACAGCCCTGACTTGACTCTGTGTGGCATAGACAAGGCCTCCACTGCAGAACCCTATTGGGTTCATGAATCTGAAACAAGCTTCCAGGCAATTCCCAGCTCTGGGGCTCCCTCACTCACAATGTGTCTGTCTTATTGGGCTTTTGCTTCAGCTCATGGGTCTGCTGTCAGTTCATGACTGTGTTTAAGCATCAACTGAAGTCATTAACGGTCTCTCCTGAGTGTTATCAGTTCATAACTTATCACTGTATTTCCAGTTCACCTCTAAGTAACAGTCATCTGTCTGGGAGGTTTCCGGTTTCAATGTAAAGTTTGCTGATTCGATGGCAGCCGCAAGGGGGAGATCATTTCCTATCTCCTTATAGTGCATGTGAGTCTACAATGGGAACAGGTTTGTCCCACACTTTTGCTGATACACATTGAGCATCCTTTATCCAGAATTCCAAACTCCATAATCCTTCTACTCTTAAATTGTCTTCCTGGGTGGCTGAGATAGTGATACCTTTGCTTCCTGATGGTTCAGTTTCTACAAGCTTTGTTTCATGCACAAAATTATTGCAATTATTGATATAAAATTACCTTCAGGTTATGCATTTAAGATGTATATGAAGCATAGATGAATTTCTTCTAGATCTCTTATTGTGTGTGTGTGTGTACACACATACATACATACATACATACATACATACAGGTAATTCAACATCTGAGCCACACATAAAATCCAAAAAACTTCTGGTAGCAAGCATTTTGGATAAGAGACATACCACCTGTAAGGCTTCTCTCAGACATACACTGAGGCCTTTTAACTGCTTCGTTATGTGTTGTAAAGTGGAGGAGACTATTATTTGAACTATGTCTAAAGAAGGAAAAGTGTGTTTTCTCAACATGGATGAGCCTAAGGTCTAAACATTCATTGAAGCATTCACAAGATTGGAAAGCATTATGCAGTTTTTTAAAAAAATGTATTCATTGGGAAAGCAAACATGGTCCACTCCATACTTGGGAATCCTTGCAGGTAGTTTTAAAAATGTACTGGAAGTGATAGTTTATACTTATGTAGTTTTACTTTGGTTAATGGATATGTGTAAAATTGAGACATTTTATAAGCATTTGATGCAAGATATATGTACCTAAAATTGAAATTTTACGTTGTAACATCTCTCCTATTATAACTTTTGTTGTTCACATACTGCCATTTTCCTTTATTTTATCTGTCAACATTTCCAAAAGAAAGTCATCGAATATTATCAGGGCATATTCATTGGACTAATAGCTAGAATAAAACAATCTTTTCAAACACCCTGAAACTTTATCACTTACCTACAACTCGTGTAATGCATGTTATCAGTCCTCTTTGCTTCCCACTCTCAACCAAATTTACACTGGGTAATATGGTTTTGTCTTCCATTGATGTGTCTTACTGCATTAAAATCAAAGTCTTTTGGGTGGATTTTTCACCAAAAGACCTTCTCTCCCTAAGTAAAGAGCAAAACAAAAGTCATTTATACATGATCAATTAATTTTAATGATGAAATTGCATTGCCTCTAGTGGGGATGTCCAAGGGCATTTGGACTGCAACTCCCAGATTCCAAGCCAATGAGCCATGGGTAGGAGATACTGAAAGTTATAGTCCATAAACACATTGAGAGCCACTTGATTCCTATTCCTGGCCTATAACATTAACACCAAATTAGATGAAACTTCAGAAAGGTTGTTTGCAGTGTTTCTCAACCTGTGGGTCCCCAAATGTTTTGGCCTACAACTCCCAGAAATCCCAGCCAGTTTACCAGCTTTTTCTGGGAGTTGAAGGCCAGAACATCTGGGGACCCACAGGTTAAGAAACACGGCTTTATAGGAAACCTTTGTTCCCAGGAGAAAGAGGCTTTTACATGCCATTTCCAAGCAGTATAGATTTGTGGAAGAACAAAACTGTTGTGCTTATTGTTTTTCATTACACTCTCCTATCCTTAATAGTCTCCCCCAAAAGACATTGATAGAGCTGTGGAAGTGGCATTTTGACATGTGATTCAGGTAAAGCAGGGGTGTTGTTATCCTTTGGGCAACAGACTTGTCCAAATCCATCCCACCTTGTCACTTATTGGGACAGTATAAATGCATCATGAAACGTGACAGGATATTTTTCACAGAAACTGCAGTAATCTGCCAGGTTTCCTTTTGAATGTCAATTGTTGTTCTTCCACTGATCCTTTTTTGTCTCTGATTTTTTTTAAAAAATTCTCCTCGGGGGGAAAGGCGAATTATTGGCAGACAAGAGCATAAACCCTTGCATGTGGAGCCAAAAGTCTGTAAAGAGCCATTGTGATATTGATCATCTTCTCCAGCCTCACCTACCCTGTACCTGCGAAGAAAAAATGCAATGCCATAGTGAAGCTCTCAAGTACAGGAGCAGGAAGATGCTCTCTGGATCCCAAATAAGGTTAACTTCACCTTTCCATTATAGTTAGCTCTCCACACTTGTGGGGTTTGCAAATTTGATTATTTGCAGATTTGATTCTCTAGGTTCTCTAGTATGACTTGAGTGTCAACTTCCATAAAGCCAACTTCTATTAGAAGTTGTCCATAGAATTATGCTGAAGAGATAACACCTCTCTAGGGACCTCAACACGATGGAAATTCAGTGTTCTAGGATGCTTCTGCTCCAGTTGACCCACAGAGCCACTCTCTGGCCATCACATGATGTAGCCTCACTTCCAGCAGGACTACATGGATCAACTGGGACAGAAGCATCATAGGATGTTGCACTGGCAACACAGGATCCTCCCCATTTTCTATATGGAACAACAGAACTAGTTTGATGGAAAGCCATGCGAAGACTCTTCCCCACATGTGATGGAGAAGTGTCAGCTGGTAGCATTGGGATTGCCCTGCTGGCCCCAGAGGCAGCCCTAGGTAATTTTCAACGGTGAGCAAACAGTATTTTGGCGCCCCCCCCCCCGCCCCCAACCAATCATTGATATATATTTTCTGTTTGCCATGGGAGTTCTGTGTGCCATATTTGGTTCAATTCCATCATTGGTGGAGTTCAGAATGCTCTTTGATTTTAGGTGAACTATATATCCCAGTAACTACAACTCTCATATGCCAAGATCTATTTCCCCCCAAGAGCGCCTCAAGAGCACCCCTAGGCAAAATCAACTATACTGTGAATGCTTACTTTGTGTAATGGGTTGAGCCGCCCCTGGCTGGCCCCCAATTTGCCACAGAGGTTGGGAAATCTGAATGCTGAGCCTCGTCAATGTGATGAGGTCTTAGAAATCTCCAGGCCTTACACCATAACTCTATAGCCAAGTCTGACAAAAGTTGACTATGTAATTTCAGTGGCAAACCTAGAAAGGTATTTTCTCAGGGTAAAAATAGTATTTTTAATTCATTTTTTCTACTTCCGCAGTGGCCATGTAGACCTAACACTAATAATTGTAGAGGCCTAACCATATATATTATTTATTTGTCTTGTCAGCAACTCCCAAGTTCTGCTCTCTCTGCCCCTATCTCTATATGGAGTTCAGAGATGTCCTTTTACTTTGTTGATGTATAGGATTTCTAGATCTCAGAGTCTGGTTGCTGTTTTTTACTCATTTACTTCATCATCATCTAAGCAAGTAAGCATTTCTGTACACAACGTGTGGAATGTGGGATCCTTTTTTGCACTCTACAACTGTACTTTAACTACCAAGGTTGCTTTTTATAGAATCCTGGGATTTGATGGACATTTATCAGAAGGGCTATTAGACTTCTCAGGCAAAGAGCTCCTTCGGTGCCTTTGACCAAATTACAAATCCCAGGATTCCATTCCAAGTTTTGTTCAGGGAGGAGAAAGCTCAGAGTGGCCATGATAGTCCTCTGCTGTCTTGAAAATCAGAGGCAGTATTCTCACATTTTGGATGAATGTGGGCCTTAGGGGGCAGTTACCCTCATGTCCTGCTTGTGGGCTTCCTATTGGCATCTGCTTTGTCACTGCAGGAATCAAGCACTAGACTGCATAAGAAGTTTTTGGATTTCCAAGCCAGGCTCTTTTTTATGTGTTTATGTTTGCACCAGCAGTCATGTGCCACAGGTAAAGAGAAAGGATGCTGCTTTTCGTTATGCTTTCACACTCTTTAGCAAGCGACGAAGTGGGAGGGATTCAGTGTAGCATACTGCCCAAATAGATAATAATCTCATGCCCTGTTTCACATGATTCACACAAACATAGCACTCCTCCACACTCCTATCAGTGTCCAGGGGAAGGATACCAAGGCCAAATGAATGTGACAGAAATAGTAAACACAACAACTTCACTCCAAGAAACAAGACTCACTCCTTGAAAGTGGGGAGAGGAAGCAAAGTAAGTAGTCTTTCAATGTCCCTGCCAACTCACAGCTAGTCTTTACATCTCAGTTGCTGGTGTGTGATAAGAGAACTAATCCAAGCAATTATAGGCTTAACAAGTGAGTGTGGCATAGTGGTTTGAGTGCTGGACTAGGAAACTGAGAGACCAGTGTCTGAATCTTCATTCAGCCATGAAAATCCATTGGGACACCTTGGACAAATTTTACTTTCTAAACTTTAGTGGAAGGAAATGGCAACGCTCCCTTGGATAATGAAAATGCTATGATAGATTTTCTGTAAATCAAAGCAATTTGAAGGCACACAAGAACAGTAGATGATACCTGTTTACTATTCTTTTCAGTAGAACCTTTCCTTGATCCCATAGACATGGGAGCCTTTTGCTTTTGTGTTAAACTAGTACATGCTGAGTTTTGTTTTTTTAACTCCTCCTCCCTGTTGCAACAAACAGAGTTTAGGACAGCTGAAACTCAAACCCAGCGATGCATTTCTCCTTGCCTCTGGGTACCATGTGAGAAGCGCAGAAGTCAATTAAGCATCTGGATGGTTAAATGACAAACTGATTCCTTTCCTCTAGCATGAAAATGTAAGATGGCTAGAAAACATGGTGGGTCTTTTTTCTGTTCTTCTCCCCCACCAGTTTGCCTGGGGCACTGAAATTCCCAGGGCTAAGGCTGGACAGCTCTCTCCAAATAGTATGTGCCAACTGTTTAATAATAAAAGAAGTGAGACTCTTCCAGCTGAGCCTTTTTTCCAGCTTCATAACAAGCAATATTTTCATCCTTTCAGCTGGGGATTTCTCTGGCAATACTGTAGCAAGACTGACAGAAAAGCTTTCCTCCAGACGGACTGATATGGCTGTTTAGCTTTCATTTGGGGTTGTCTTGGTGTGACTTTTCACAGCTGCACACCCTATTAGTAATCCCAATGACAGTAAACCATTAAATTAATGGGATTTGCCTAATTGTCATCAAATCACTATTTACCAATTGATTCCGTAGGGATACTGTAGTTGAAAATGACCGAAACACTCCGGCATTTCATAGTTTTGCTAAATGAATCCTCTGGGAAGGCTGGGATTTTATCAATTTCCAGCACAGATCACTATAATATTGGCCATGGATGGCATGTTCTTTGCCAATCAAGTGAATCCCTTTGATGATAAGGGGAACTTGGCCAGAGGTTGAAAAGGGAAAAGAAATGTGTGGGTGAAACAGAGCTCTGAAGTAACAAAATAGTTACTCATTATGCCTTAGGATTTCATCACATGCAGTCCCTCTCTGTTTTTAATCATTTCTAAAACAATTCCCTGGCCAAGCATCATGGAGCCCATCATTTTCTGAGCTTATGATTCATATGGAAATGGGAGAAATCAGGGAAAAACATGTGGGATGAGATCTATCAAATTTGCCCATGTTGATGTGGAGTAATGGGTGTTCCTAGGGAAGTCTCCTCCTAAGCATTGACATTTCTCTCTCAAAACCCTGCTTCGTGGGCCTGGCATGATAATTTATTTTCAATAAATTAAGCATTAGGAATACCCCAATTTCACAATACCACCACTTTGTTTTTCCTCTCATACCTTCTTCATAGTAATCTTGGCTTTCAAAATTGCACTGATGCCTAGTGGCTTTTGGACTTCCATGATAAACTGTATTAAAATTGGGAGGTGAAGGAGATGAGCCTAGAGAAGGGGTGTCTGCCTTAAGAACAATGTCTTGTGTCTCCTCTATGGATGGTTGAGTTAGAGGTGGGAGGATGCTATTCTGTGTGATGCAAGTAAGTAAATTCTCCATCTTCTTTAAAGATGTAATTGTTGCACTCTAGCCCTGGAACACCTTTTCACCCAACCCCACACCAGAGTCCAATAATCCAATAAAAGAATTTTTATTAAAGAAAGCATATAAAAAAGAAAAGGGAAAATCCAAAAGAGTCAGTAATATATAAAATGCAATTCTCAAAAGAAGCCAGAGTTCAATAGAACTAATACAAAAATACCAGGCAGAACACCAAGGAAATCCAAAAACATAGTATTAATCCAAAGGTATATCCATGAACTTGAAAACAGGAACCAAAATCTCCAATGAAACATAGGCTTACACAGGAACATGAAACAGGTATCTTGACAATACAAAAACTTGAGATCATAAACAAGAGACCAATCCTTTAGCAACATTGTCTCCTCTAAAATGCCTGCAAGCAATACACTTAATTTAAGCCCTCCAAACCACCCATGACATCATGTCTCACACATCTGAATCTTTGGCCCTTATCTCAAAGTCTCTGAGAAAATCTTGTTTGTCGGCTTTTCACACCCTGCATGCTCAGGTCTAATCTACTCTTCCTTTAAAACTCCTCATCTTCCCAAGGCCTTTTCTAAAGGGAACTAGTACTTTCATTTTCCCCTGTTGCCTGGGAACGAGTTGAAGAATCCAACACATCAGTCTTATCTGCCTGCAATTCAGACTCTTCACTTTGAAACCCATCGTCCCTGGCAAAATCATCCTCTGAAGATTCAGAAAAATCCTTTGATGTTTGCCAGACTACAACAGGAATCCAATGCAAAGAAGATGATTCTACATGCAAAGAAGATGATTTCCCCAATTTTCTCCTATTTCCGCTACCTCAGTCTGATGAAGTCCTTAGAGCAGGATTATGACAGCGCACCAAAGATTATGTTTGTTGTGTGACTCCAAGTAATTTCTGATTTGTGGCCACCCAAAGATGAACCTATCACAGGATTTTCTTGGCAAGATTTGTTTAGAAGAGGTTTGCCAGTGCATTCCTCACATGCTGAATGGGTTTCAACACTACACAACACTCACTCCCAGGCCAAAGATCTATATTTAAAAACCCACAACAACACTGTAAGTTCAGAGTGTAAGTCTTTTAATTTCCTTTGAATTGTATTTTATAGAGTTGTGGGTTGTTTTTCTCACATTTCAAAGCTTTATACTTCACAGTTATACTTCACAGTTATAATGCTTTTTCACCAAATAGTAACCAAAGTGGGAGTAACATAATAATGTAAACAGTGTTTTTTTTTTATGTTAATAGCAGTAAATGATTTGCAGCATGGGAGAGATTCTGAGTTACATAATGGATTTTTTTTATTTTGTGGAAAATAAACTTTCTTGTGCTCTCTCACAAAGAAGCTGTCAGTATTAAATGTATAAGTTCCATGCTACAAGTAAAAACTCCCCCAAGTGAGAGTGAGTTCTTATGAGTGATGAACACTCCTGCTCTTCAATTAAAACAAAGGAAATTGATTGTGAAAACAATTCCCTCCCTTGATTTTCCATCCTTAGAGCAGCTTGGATTGTCAATGTCCCTCTTGAACATCTTCCACATTTCAGCTCTTGAGAGGCCTCCTAGCACATTGCATCAGTCTAGAGTATCAAATGCTACAAAAGCGAAAGATAAATATACAAAACCTTTTAGCCATAGGTGCTGATGCTGAGCTATTGTAGATTGCTCATACAATTAGTGGAGATATGCCTGGATGCCAGCATCAAAGATCTTAAACTGAGGAGGCATGACAGACTATAGCACTATCACATATGGAAATGATAATGTGTGCAGAACTAATTGAAACAAAATACTAAACAGCCCAAAAGAAACACAAGTGATCGATCTGCAAAAGCATGATTGATGCAACTTAATGGTGACATCTACTAACTTTAAAATGTCTTTAAAGCAACCAATCTGATGTTCTTCAGATATCTGGAAATACAAATATAAATACAAAGTGGAAGGTGTAGACCCAGAAGTAATTTTTCCAAGCTCTGATGACTCCATCTACTTGCCTACTTACTGATCTACATGTTTTGCCTACACTGGTAGTTTAAACAAAACTTTTTTTAAAAAAATCATAAAAACTGTACAGAAAAGGGAGAGAAATTAAAACAGCACTTTTTTTTAACACGTGGTAGTTTATTTATTTATTTATTTATTTATTAATGCACTTGTATACCGCTAATATCTCAGCCTAAATCGGCGACTCATTGCGGTTTACAACATTTAAAAAACAATATTCAGTTAAAAGCATAAAACACATATACAGTACAAATTATTGGGCCACCAATAACAATCCTATGCATCTCATAACTGGAATCGTAATCCAAAATTCATCGTCCGTGTATAACCAATCCTTAGTCATCACAATTCGTTACAACGGATTAACCGAATGCTTGTTTAAACATCAATGTCTTCAATCTTTTCCGAAACACCATCAGCGAAGGGGCTGATCGTACCTCTATGGGGAGGGTGTTCCAAAGCCGGGGGGCCACCACAGAAAAGGCCCTATCTCTCGTCCCCGCCAGCCGAGCTTGAGAAGCAGGCGGGATCGAGAGCAGGGTCTCCCCGGAAGATCTCAAACTCCTGGTGGGTTCATAGGCAGAGATGCAGTCAGATAGGTAGCTTGGGCCGGAACCGTTTAGGGCTTTAAAGGCCAACGCCAGCACTTTGAATTCAGCCCGGTAGCAGATCGGTAGCCAGTGGAGTTGGCGCAACAGGGGGGTTGTATGCTCCCTGTGCTCCGCTCCTGTTAAAATCATGGCTGCCGAGCGTTGGACTAGTTGGAGCTTCCGAGCTGTCTTCAAAGGCAACCCCACGTAGAGAGCGTTGCAGTAGTCTAAACGGGATGTAACCAGAGCGTGGACTACCGTGGCCAAGTCAGACTTCCCAAGGTATGGGCGCAGCTGGCGCACAAGCTTTAGCTGTGCAAATGCTCCCCTGGTCACCGCCGAAACCTGGGGTTCCAGGCTCAGCGATGAGTCCAGGATCACACCCAAGCTGCGAACCTGCATCTTCAGGGGGAGTGTGGCCCCATCCAACACAGGCTGTAACCCTATGCCCTGTTCGGCCTTGCGACTGACCAGGAGTACCTCTGTCTTGTCTGGATTCAATTTCAATTTGTTCGCCCTCATCCAGACCGTCACAGCGGCCAGGCACCGGTTCAGGACCTGGACAGCCTCCTTAGTAGCAGGTGGAAAGGAGTGACAGAGTTGGACATCATCCGCGTACAGATGACACCGTACCCCGAAACTCCGGATGATCTCCCCCAGCGGCTTCATGTAGATGTTAAACAACATGGGAGACAATATTGAGCCCTGAGGAACCCCAGGAATAGTTGGAGGCATACAGCAGTAAGATCTCTGATGCCTCACCCCAAAGAAGGAGTGACTCTCTGAGTGGTCCACAATTTACCTCTGCAAAGCAAAGGGAATCCTTCCCTAACTCCTCAGACCATCCAAAACAAGTTATGCCATGATGTTCTGGCCATAGTAGGGCTTGCTATTGTGGGGCTATACTGAGAGTTCCTAGTTTCCCATTCAATTCCATGATAACACAAGAGATCTATGTCAAATAAAGGCCCTCGGTTCTCGTGAAGTTCCAGAGTTCTCCACCAATTTAGTAAACTGGAATGACGGTTTCGCTTTCCCAAATGATCAAGAATTCAGATCTCAAATAGAATCAGAGTTCTTATGAGTGATGAACACTCCTGCTCTTCAATTAAAACAAAGGAAATTGATTGCGAAAACAATTCCCTCCCTTGTCAGTGTTACGTAGCCTTTTTATGTCCCCATCAGAAATTAGAACTGAATGTGTGCAGTTGGTATGAATCTGAACCACAATCTAAATAGTAACACCAGACAGTTATGCTTGAGCCCAAGTGCTTACTGTCATTATTACTAATTTATACCCTGTGTCCATAAGAGTATTAAGAATCAAACCTAAATACTATAAAGTCACAAGCTTCTGTCTGATCTTGAAAACTTGTCTGGGTCAGTCCTCATTAAAACTGTCAACAAATATCTGGTGCTGAAGACTGTACCTCAGAGGAAGGAACTGGATAAAACCACCTCAGAGTATTCTTTGCCTAAGAAAGCCAACCAAGGGCAAGATGGATGGATAGTATCCTTGACATGACTGGATTGACCTTGAAGGAACTGGGGGTGATGATGGCTGACGTGGCCTGGTCCATGAGGTCATGAAGAGTCAGAAGCGACTGAACGAATAAAGGACAACAATAAGAAAGCCCTATGAAATGCATTGAAGTGACTGGACTGACCTTGAGGGAGCTGGGGGTGGTAACGGCCGACAGGGAGCTCTGGCGTGGGCTGGTCCATGAGGTCACGAAGAGTCGGAGACGACTGAACGAATGAACAACAACAACAACAATGAAATGCATGGGGCCACCAGAAGTCAACAGGTGAGACTTCCAAGTTACCTTATTCTCAGCAAATCAATTTAGTGGCTGTTAACAATAAGAAAGTTCTCAAAACATACTCATAGTACAAGCTCTCCTCCCCACTCCTGGGTAATTTTAGAATTGCATGCTAAATGGGTCACAGTGTTTTGAGAAAAGGAAACAAATTTTCAAAACCACAGCAAAGTCAATTTTTCGAGGAGATACCCAAGCACCAATAGCTCCAAATCTAAAAGGTAGGGAGAAGTAGCCCTACAGTGATGTGGTAGAAATTCTGTCTCTTATTAGGTTACAGGGCATAATGAGGGATGGAAATAATATTAGAAAATATCTGGGAAATTGTGGAACCACCCCCACCCCCCCAAGCAAGTATTTAAGATTTTTTTCTGTGCTAAATACACATGTTGTACATTTCTGCACAGGAAATAGCCCTTTCTACATTAAAAAAATACTCTTTACTGTACTGAAAATGCTGTTTTCTGTATTAATTTTGCACGGAAGAAATTCCAAACTGTGATTAGTCTACCAAAGTTTGCATGCTACTGATAAAATATTCTAAACCTTTAATGTTTAACTCTCTAGTCCCACATTTTGTACTCTTCCATCTTCTTGTCGTGCCAAAATCTGCACTGTCCCTCTCTTACAGTTTCTGACATTGCTCAATGATTGTAGAAGTAATTGACCTAGTGAGTACAGTGATAATATCATTGAAAGAGAAAAACAATGCACCAAATCTTTCTCACTTTGGAACTACTGCCCAGCTCTTTCTGACATCCCTCTTTGCTTTGACTCATTATGGATCAACCACTGTGCCTCTGACTGCTTATGGACATTCTTGACATTTTGTGGCAAGGTTCTTCTCCCTTCTCATTCTACAAGTTGCCACTATCCTGCTGTCTAAAGTTCAACATCTTTTATTGTAGATGAGAACTACCTCCCCTTCCTTGTTTATTTTTTTTCCTGTTCGGAACGAAGCATGGTTCTTGGTGACTTCTTCATCAGAAGACAAAAATGGAAGCATTTAAATAAGGTGGTGTAAACCTGTTGAGAGAATGGTAGTCAAATGCTAAAGATGGCAGAACTGCATATTTGGAGTCAGTTGGTGTAAATTGTATTTGATCTGAATCAATATTTTGACCTCTTGTTAATAGCTTATTTTAACTTCCATTGCAATGTTGGTTGTATGCTGTATGTATATGTGTTAAATGTGTTTATCAAATGTTTTGCTACGGCCAATGGGCCATATCAATAAAACGTATTCTAGCTAAAGATGGCAGGATTCCTTCACTATTAAAAAGAATCCCAGAAGTGTACCTTGCATGGTAAGCCATTACTATTACAATTTCTCTATCTGTACAAATATGAAAAGGTGCTGGAGGCCTGGATGTGTGTGTGTGTGTGTGGCCACCTTACTAAAGAGACAGGAAATTTTCTTAAATAGATCTTGGCATTGCTGAATAAATATTCATTAATATTTCAACTCTAACAAATGTTGGGTTTCATTGGGCTGAACTTCAATTGAGACATCCCAGATTCAGAATTGGAATTAGCGTTTGGATATTAATCTTTAAAAATGCAAATAACTTGGCATCTATTTTTTATTTATTGAAATATTTATGTTTCTGCCTTCTGATCCTGAAAGAGACCTCCCTGAACACAATCAAAAGTTGACTGTTTTTTATTCTGGCATTATCAATTAACATTGACCAGATGTTGGTTTTTCCATTCTCATCAGGAACTGACAGTACAGTCTTATGTATATCTACTTTGAAACAAGTTCTAATCACATTCAATGTGACATACTTCCTACTAAACAGGGTTAGGATTGTAGCTTATAAAAATCTGTATAATTGAGTGTAACTGAGCAGACTGTTGTTATTAATGTTCATATTTGCTGTGAAGTATTCATCACATATCTCCTTTGATATTGTCATCTTTATTCTAGTTTTAGAAATAGTGAGTTTCCAGAATTTTAGAACTTTCCCCCCTCTTTTTTTAGCGTGCTCTTAATGTTATACAGGATGACTGTCGTGTTGTAATATTTGCATTTCTTTGAAAATACATGGTGATTCAAAACTTATTTATTTGTAAGATTCTAAAATATCATCAATCTTCTTCCTGAAAGCAAAAGGAAACTCTTTAATATTTCTTTCTTGGCTACATTTCACAAATTATTCTATGACAAAAAATGAGATGTGTTTTCTGCACAGTTTTCTGTACAGAAAATAATTTTCTATACAAAAATACCATAAGTGTTTTTCATGTGGAACAAATCTTTAACTATGAAAGTTCTTGTCCATTGGGTTTTCCCAATGCTCAAAAAAACTTTTCTCACCTTTAAGGTGAATATCTTCAAGCTTACTTTCCACCCTATTCACCACACATCTTTAAACCCACTGCTCTCCATCAAATGTCTTTTTGTTAAAAGGAATAATTAATTACCTAAATCTAATCATTAGTTTCAAGTAGAGGAGATCCACTAGATCAATGGAACATATGTAAAAATGGATTTACTGAGTTCCCATTTATTCGGTGAACCTATTATAGGGGGAACTGACAATGGCCTTTAAGGCCATTGACAGAATTCTTAGTGGGAACAACAAAAATCTCTATAGCTAGTCCGATCTCAGTTGTAGCTGCCAACCTGCTTCCTTTAGTCACAAAGTCAGCATATTCCACAGGGGGAGGCAATGGGAATCAGTCCTGATTTCCAGGTTGTTGCAGTCCTTTGATTAACAGCACCATCCTTAGCAACAATAAGAAAATCAACAATAGTTGGACCAGTAGGTTATTTCCTACTAGTCCAATTAGATTTACCATCAAAAATCAAAAAGTAGAAGAACTTTAGCACTCCTTCAAAACAATCCCAACCCTGTAATACGATGAAGAGTGAAGAATTGTTTAAAGCGACATTAGCAGGGTCATAGAATCATAGGTTTATACAGTTGGAAGATACCACAAGAGCCATCCAGTTCAATCCCATTCTGCTATGCAGAAATATACAACCAAAGCGTTCCTGAGAAAAGGCCAGTCTCTGTTAGAAGACTCCAAGGCAGTGTGCCCCACTGTGGAACAGCTTTTAATATCAGGAAGGTCTTCCTAACGTTTAGGTGGAATCCCCTTTCTTACAATTGAATTCATTGTTCTGTATCCTAGTTCCTAGAGCAGCAGAAAGTTTGCTCTGTCTTCAATATGACGTCCCTTCAAATATTTAAACATGGCTATTATGTCTCCTCTTAATCTTCTCTTTCCCAGTTTGAACATATCCAGCGTCCTAAGCCACTCCTCATAGGACATGGCTTTCCTACCTTTGGTCGTTCTGTTCACCCTTCTCTGGTCACTTTCCAGCTTGTCAACATCTTTCCTGAATTGTATATATTTCTAGGTTGCTCTGTATTTTTGCTCTAATCTCAACTTTTCTGATGAGAGCATTTGTAGTCCAATTGATCTTGTTCAGCAAGGTCTGTCTACCTTTGGATAAAATGCAACTTGGGTCATTTGATGCACAGAAATATCTCAGACACTCTGACTCATGCACTTGTAACTCATTGTCTAGACAAGTGCAACACACTAGATGCAGTTTCTCTGGTTCAGAACTTCGGCCTGGATGTAATTTTGTGTATGTGTGCACAAAAGATTCTCTCAGAATTGTAATAAGAGAAAGAAGCATTTATAGCACAGTTTGGGAGACTTTAGCCTTTCATATATTGTGGATTGCAGCTCCCACAACTCCTTATCTTTGGTCGTATTGACTGTGGAGCTGATAACTGAAACATCTCACGAGGGGAAAGTTCTATAGTCCTATAGATCAAATCCCCTTCCCAGTGCATTTCAGTCTTAATAAAAATTGGAGGAATCCCAACATCTACCACTAAAGTAATAATGTTAGCTGAGAAAGTTCCTAGTGATGCATATTGCATTGTGTATAATCTGGTCTGTTCTTTGGTATATGCAAAGAGATGGGACACATATAATGCAGCTACGGCAAGGATAGGTTCACAGTGGAAAGGAACACTAGAACAATAGAGATATATTAAAGACCTCTCAGTAAGTCTTCTCTGTGTGTATCTGAGTTAAGAAAGCAAATGCAAAGCAGAAGCAGTGAGACCTTTAAGAGAAGCGTTGCGGATCTTGTGGCTGGTGAAAATGGCTCCCAAGTGTAGGTATTTAATAGGGCTATCATATCATGTAACACTACATTAATCACTATGGTAACAAGACAGCAAACAAACTCTCTCAAATTGGTCCAGACATCTTAGGGAATGGGCATTAATGAAAGGAACCACCTACCATGCTAGCAAGTGGGAACAATGTAGGGCCAAACTGTCTGTGATCGGAGCAGTCCAGTGTAACATCAAGATAGTATAGCACCTGGGTATGTGAGTGATGGCATGTAATTCAGAGAAAACATGGGGGATGGGGCAATGATCCCTCCTTCCCTTATGTACTTCTCTGTTATAGAAATAAAAGGTAAAGGTTTTCCTTGACATTAAGTCTAGCCATGTTCAACTCTAGGAAGTGGTGCTCATCTCCATCTCTAAGCCAAAGAGCCAGTGTTGTCTGTAGAAGCTTCCAAGGTCTTGTGGCCAGCATTACTGCATGGAGCACCATTACCTTCCCCAGAAGCAGTACCTATTCATCTACTTACATTTGCATGTTTTCGAACTGCTAGGTTGGCAGAAGCTGGGCCAACAGTGGGAGCTCACCTTGCTCCCTGGATTTGAACCGCCAACCTTTTGGTCAGCAAGCTTCGCAGCTCAGTGGTTTAACCCGCTGTGCCACCAGGGGACCTGTTATGGAAATACTTCCAGATAAACTCATGTGTAAGTTGAGGTCAGGTTTTTGGGGCCAAAATTATGGATTTTGATATTATTCATGGATAAGTTTAGGGCCATTAAATGGAGAGAGGAGGAACAAGTGCCCCTAACCACCACCAACATTTCCTTGCCCACACCAGAAGTGGTGCCACACTAAAGAGAGCTTCTTTTAGACTCTCCTGGGATGGACTAGCCTTTGATCTAAGGTACAATAATCACATTGATATAAGATCAATCCAGGGGTTTTTTTGAGTAAAATTTCTTGAATTATACATAGGGTGCGTTTCTCTAATTATTTTTCTCTAGGTAGGTGATAAAAACCAAAAGTTCCCACCTTTTGACAGAAAACACCAAAAGTAATGATATGATATCCATTGAAAAGTATGCAGAACTTCAAGTCCACAATGGGTGCCAACTGCAGGGGAAATAAATTTTCAGGGACCCAACAAGGGCAGACTGGCTAAACATCTTTATTTGGAAATTCTCGTTCCACTGCAGAAGTTCTCAAACCATTATTCTGAACTGTGCATGGACCGAATATGAAATATATAATTTCCTAAGAATTACATTCATATATAAATATATTCTCCTCTTTTGTTTGTAATTAGTAGGGTTTGGAGGGATGATTACCATCTGTATTAACCGATAACTGCCAGAATTGTATACATCATTATTCTTTTTTAAAAAAAAAAAATCACAATTTTTACAATGGATGTCAAAATCAATGAACAAATAATGATAGGTCTGAGAGAGACAAATAAGTAGGCAATGTAGGTTTGCCAGAGTGAAAACTGGAGAGGCTCCCATATCTTTAATGGTGGCATAGAAGAAGAAATTTCAGCATCTGATGCTTGTGACTGGGTTCTACACAACCTTTACAGATACAGGCAGGGGTGGCTCAACCCATTACGCAAAGTAAGCATTTGCAGTATAGTTGATTTTGCCCAGGGGCGCACTTGAGCTGCTCTTGGGGGAAAATAGACCTTGACATATGCGAGTTGTAGTTACTGGGATGTATAGTTCACCTACAATCAAAGAGCATTCTGAACTCCACCAATGATGGAATTGAACCAAATATGGCACACAGAACTCCCAGGACGAACAGAAAATATATATCAGTGATTGGTTGGGGGGGGGGGGGCAAAATACTGTTTGCTTACCATTGAAAATTACCTAGGGCCGCCTCTGGATACAGGAATCTTCTTTAGTTTTTCATGGTCAGGTCCTAATCTCTCAATAATTTAGACTGGCTTCCCCCTCTTCTCAGTCCTGGAGATGTTGGGGAATTTTATTCTGTATGTTTTCTTCAGCAAATAGATTTAATTTGCTCTTTCTGGGAACAATAATCAGATTGGATTGCATTTTTAGATTGCGTGATTCTGTAATGTTTGAGATGCAGTATTTGGCTCAATTAACACAGGCAGAAATGTATGTTTTGTTGGGAACTGTGTAACAAAATGCATATGCTATAGGAAAATGAAGACAAAATGCATATTTTATAGAAAACTAAATACAACATACATATTTCATGGGTAAATTAACGCAAAATGAATAGGTTATGTGAAAATGTTTACAATCTAAATTTGATTTTTTTTCTCTTTACTTTTTAATCACGGAAAGCAGGCTGTATGGCTTTATGCATGGAAAACTGACTCAAACAGACTGATCCATGTATCAGTCTGATCTATGTATAATTATAGGGCCAGGCATCAGATTCAAAATTATATTTAACCCCAAAACTGAATTTCCCCCACCACGCAGTGCATTAAATCTTTCACTTCCCCTAATATTAAATTGATGACATCCCAGCTGACTCCTTCTGCATCTAATAGTTTCTTTAGTAAAACAGAAAATGCAAGTTGCATAGAGCAATTATTGCTTAATAACAGAGAACCCAGGATGTCATAGCATAAGAAAAGCAAAGACTAACTGAGAGTGAAGAGATGGTGTTTTAGCCCATCAGATGCTTCAGATTAGAACCATTAAGATAATTTACCACTGACCATGCTGGCTAAGGCTGTTGAGAGCTGACATTCAAAATATCCATACATCACACTCTGCCATGCACAGTGAACTAAACTCCATGCATTCCCAGAAAAACCTGCCCTTCTTAACGTGAAATCGTTCAAAGTCAAATATGAGTTCAAACATCGAGCCACTTACCTCAGATTCACATCGATTGCATAGATTCTGCTCTGTTGTCTGGTGGGCTCCTGGGGTTTCATAACAGGTGGACAGATAAAGGATGGATCTACATTGTAGAAGTAATGCAGTTTGACATCACTTTAAGTGCCATGGTTCAATATTATGGAATTATAGCAGTCGAAGTTTTACAAGGTCTTTATTTTTTTTCTGTCAAATAGTGCTATAGCCTCAAAACAACAATCCCCGTGATTCCATGGCATTGTGCAAGGGCAGTTAAAGTGATGTCAAACTGCATTGATTCTACAGTGTAGATTGATTTGCTGCTCTGAATTTGCCAGCTTTTGTATGTGTGTGTGTGTGTGTGCAGAGGCGGCCCTAGGTAATTTTCAAGGGTAAAAAAACAGTATTTTGGCACACCCCCCCCCCCAAACCAATCACTGATATATATTTTCTGTTCGTCGTGGGAGTTCTGTGTGCCATATTTGGTTCAATTCCATCATTGGTGGAGTTCAGAATGCTCTTTGATTGTAGGTGAACTAGACATCCCAGTAAGTACAACTTGCATATGTCAAGGTCCTTAGCTTAAAAATATTAAAAGGAAAAATCCTAAAAGCAAGCATGATTTTGCTATTTGATATCAAAGATGCCATTTGTTACACCATTTTATATAATGGGACTTGAAACATCCCCAGATTTTAATATCCACGGGTGGTCTTGGAACCAAATCCTTTTTTAATTTAAGAACTACTAACCAGCATGGGATATGGCCAGAGGTGGCCCTAGGTAATTTTCATCGGTAAGCAAAAAGTATTTTGGTGCCCCCTCCCCAACCAATCACTGATATATATTTTCTGTTCGTCGTGGGAGTTCTGTGTGCCATATTAGGTTCAATTCCATCATTGGTGGAGTTCAGAATGCTCTTTGATTGTAGGTGAACTATACATCCCAGTAACTACAATTCGCATATGTCAAGGTCTATTTTCCCCCAAGAGCACCTCAAGAGCGCCCCTGGGCAAAATCAACTATACTGCAAATGCACTATGGGTTGAGCCGCCCCTGTGTGTGAGTGCCTTCAAGTCACCCACACACACGTGAGACTTTCTTATGAATATGAGACTTACAGGTTACCTTAGCAGCCCTGCCCAGGTCTTGCAGACTCAGGACTGTGGCTTCACTGACTGAGTCTAGCCACCTGGAATGCAGATATCCTTTTGTACCCCACTATAGTATCAAGCATTATTGTCTTTTCTAATGTTGTGGCCAAAGGATGACTATCTCAGTTTCGTCATCTTGGCTTCTAGGAAGGGTTTAGGACTGATATGCTAAAGGGTCTTTTTAGCAGTCCATTGTATTTCAAATGAGTTGATATTATTACTGTGACTGTGTTTATTGTAATCTTATATTGTTAATGTATTCATATGTTTTATGTAATTATGATGTTGTTGTTTGTTGTATGTGCTTTTGGTTTTATTTTGCTGTAATTTGTTGATTGGGCTTGGCCTCATGTAAGGCCGCCCGGAGACCCCATTGGGGAGATGGTGGCGGGGTATAAATAAAGATTATTATTATTATTATTATTATTATTATTATTATTATTATTCCTATCAGCCTTTTTATACTCCCTAGCTTTCACAACTATGTACAGAAATGAGAAATAAAATGGTATGGACAATTCTAACTTTAGTTTTCAGGAATATATCTTTACAGGATTTTGTCTCGTTCCTTCATAGCTGCCCATCCAAGTCCCAGTTTTCTTCTGATTTCTTGATTATAGTTGTTACTTTGAGCTAAGATAGGGAAAATTTTGAACAATTTCAGTCTCAAACTATTTCAATGTCTTCCTTGTCTACTTTACAGTTATGTAAATCATCTATGGCCATTATTTTTATTTTCCTAAGGTTCATCTGTAAACATTGCTTTCCCCTTTCTGCCATGACTTTCTTCAATAGTCATTCCATTGGGTATTTTCTGCTAGCAATATGGTATCATCTACATATCTTATCTTCATTCAATTTTCATGTCTTCTCCTTCTGAATCGAACCCCCATTTACATATGAAATTTTGGCATTTATGTTCAGCAGATAGGGCTACAACCAATTGGATAATTTATGGCTACCACATGGGAAATGGGTACATGTTTATAGTGAAAGTAGAGGCCCCATGTGGCGACCACAGTGTGTTGTAGGCAAACTAGTATGGTTTAGTCCCCTCAGGGAGATATAAACAAAGTATTATTATTATTATTATTATTATTATTATTATTGACACAAAAGCACAGTATGTCACAGCAAACGAGATCTACATGCTGGATTTCGTATCACAAAATCACACATTGAACACTTCCCAAGCATCTAGGACTGTGTGATGTATTTTTGAATGATGCCCGCAGATCCAAACAAGGTGGCCTTTTGCAGTTGATAGATTGTGATTTTGTCGATGTTTATTGTTTCCAAATGCTGGCTGAGATCTTTTGGCACGGCACTCAGTGGGCCAATGACCACTGGGACCACCTGTACTGGTTTATGCCAGAGCCTTTGCAGTTCAATTTTGAGGTCTTGATAGCGACTGAGTATTTCCTGTTGTTTTTCCTCAATGCGACTATAACCCGGTATGGCGACATCAATAATCCATTAATTGATTAATCCAATAATGTATTATTATTATTATTATTATTATTATTATTATTAAAGTATTATTATAGTGGTTAAGAGTGATGGACTGTGACTTGAGAAAGCAAGCTTTCTAGTGCCCACTCAGTCACTAGGTGATATTGAACCAATCAGTTTCTCAGCCTGTCTTACCTCATAGGTTCATTGCGATAATAACATTCAGAGAAGCAGAGAAATGTATTTTGCATTAAGTTTACTGGGGAAAATGCAGAATACAAAAGTAATTAATACATGATAAAGAATTTGGCTTCCCTTTATTTGCTTTCCCAGTTGGATGCAAAGTCAGGAATATAAGCTTCTGCTTCACACTTGTGGAAAAGTGTGGAGAAATCCCCTCAGTTATATTTAACATTACTTATAATGAAACATTTGTTAATATCATATACTTACCTAATCCCTCACTCTCTTTGTCTATTATGTGTTTAATTTGGATTGCTGACTTCCAATAAAAGTGAATATTAAGAATCAAGTATGAAATAATATTCACTAGGGCTGGGCGGTTTCGTTTCGTTAATTCGTAATTCGTTAATAATTCGTTAATTTTTCCAATTACAAAACGATAACGAACCATTCTGGAGCAATTTTTTTAAAAAACGAATTTTTAAATAGTTTTGTAAATGCTTCGTATTTCGTTATTGTATTCGTTTCGTTATTGTTTTGAGGTCGTTTCGTTATTATTTCCACATGTCTGGGGCAAGTTTTATGGTTGTTTTTTGTTTAATTAGTGAAAAAAATTATAATATCACACCAACAGTCAACAACAGAGGGAGAGGGAAGCTTCAGAAGTTTTTGGAGGTTTTTTAGCGTATTTCGCTGTCGCGTCCGCCATTAACGAATCGATTCGTTATTGTTTTGGAAATCGATTCGTTAATGTTTTGTAATTTTTTTCACATTTACGAAATTTCGTAAATATCGAACTTTTTAAAAGGAAAATTTTGTAATTATTTTAAATAACGAAACGCAAAAAAACCCAAAAAATGAATCGATTTTAGAAACAAATTTTTCCGTTGTTACCCAGGCCTAATATTCACCATTTGGATCAAGTGGAGGGCCTCAATGCCTTGCTTTATACACATGCCTTCTGCTGGTATGTGGGTTCCTCATAGGATCAGACCAAATATTGGACAAAGTGACAAAGCTGCTTCAGGTGGAAGATGCTGGAGAATGATGGTAATGACAACAGGTTGGAAGACATCCATGCTACTCTTTTGCCTTTGCGTATATCATAAGATTCTGTTGTATTGTTGTTGTTCATTCATTCCGTCATCTCCGACTCTTCGTGACCTCATGGACCAGCCCACACCAGAGCTCCCTGTCAGCCGTCACCACCCCCAGCTCCTTCAAGGTCAGTCCAGTCACTTCAAGGATGCCATCCATCCATCTTGCCCGTGGTCGGCCCCTCTTCCTTTTTCCTTCCACTTTCCCCAGCATAATTATCTTCTCTAAGCTTTGCTGTCTCCTCATGATGTGGCCAAAGTACTTCAACTTTGTCTCTAGTATCCTTCCCTCCAATGAGCAGCCGGGCTTTATTTCCTGGAGGATGGACTGGTTGGATCTTTTCGCAGTCCAAGGCACTCTCAGAACTTTCCTCCAACACCACCGTTCAAAAGCATCTATCTTCCTTCGCTCAGCCTTCCCTAAGGTCCAGCTCTCACATCCGTAGGTTACTACAGGGAATACCATTGCTTTGACTAGGCGGATCTTTGTTGCCAGTGTGATGTCTCTACTCTTTACTATTTTATCGAGATTGGACATTGCAATCTGTTGTATTACTTTTGTTGAAATAAAATTCTATGGATAGTCCAGTCAGTTTCTGTATGGGAAATTATGTGTGCGTGTACTCTTTTTTTGCCTGCCTTAGAGAACAAAAGGTTTTAGCTGCACTCTGACTCCTCAGAGGACGAAAGTGATTCCAGCTGTTAGCTGACTACACCATGACCTGTAAGGTCTTACTTTATGTCCCAAATACAATAATTCATTCTAACTAGGAGATATCCACTGAAGCAATAGAATTTTGGATTGCCATTCAATAATTGCATCAATTGGTCTTGTTGGGATTAACAATTGGATCTAAGTCTGCAGGCATGGCTTGACACATCACCCTCTTCCAATCAAGCCTGGGTAGAGGAGAATAAATTCTATATATACACAGGGCCACAGAATACAAGCCTGTCAAGTTTAAGTTCTGAGTTGAATAATTTGCAATATACCAAAAGATTAAGGGTTTTTTTTTTGTAAAGTATATCTAACCAGCACCCATCCCATCTCTATATTATATGCAGTGACAATGCACAAGAGAAAGGATGCAAGAGAAATCCATTCAAGTTTTATTTATGGACCTAATTCTCACTCTCTGAACCAATATGCCATCTGAAATGCAGTTACTCATCAGTATTTCCACTAGTCTGCATTTTTCCTTGCTCTTTCCTTCAGCGAATGGTGGTGCTTCATAAAATGAATATGTTTGTACCTTGTGTAACTGTGGAGCAGAACAGACAACTCTGCATCTGTATGCTTGCCCATTGTGCCCTGCCTCATGTACAGAGGAGAAATTGTTGGTGGCTACAGACAATGCCATTGCTGTTGCCCGTTTTTGATCAAAATATATTTATCTTCTATTTCATCAGTTTTATACTAATTTATGCAATGCTTTTGACAAGAAATAAATAAATAAATATGTTTGTAAAGATAATGTTTGGTGAAACACACAAAATGTACACTGGGGTTCTTTTCTTTTAAAACAATCATGAATTAGTCAGGAAAGGGGATATAACATAAAATGGGAGAAGCCAAAGGGCTGAGACGTCCACCACAGTTAGTGTAGTCCAGAATTATCACCACCGGGATATTGTATTGATTTGAAGAATTTCGGTTTTCCTTACTCACCTTCCCATCACTCATTTTTACATGAACCAAGATAGTCTGATATATGGTATTTCTCACAGTGAAGTCCTGTCCACTACCAGAGAGATTGAGTTTCTAAAGCTAAGCTTCATAAAAGTTGAACCAAAGAACAGAATAATGACAAGAGAGAGAGGATAGAAAGGTGGCAGCCACAGTTTTTAGAGAATTTCTTGAGTGGCCGTACCCTCTGTTTGGAGGTCAATTCATTCATTAAATGTCCACACTTGAACTTGTCCTGTCTGACCTTCTGGAGATTAGGAAGGCTCATCAAGCTCCCTTCCCCTCGTCTCCAAGGGTACTCCAGTCAGAGATTCACCCACCGTGCCATCAGGGCAGACTCCTGCAGTACACCTGCCCTCATGAATGCCAGTTTGCATCCCAATGAGGCATCTATTTCATTGCCAGTGCAGTGTTCATTTTTCTGACATATTTACGAGTCCTCTGTCTCATTAATCTGCTAAGTATTCATAAGATGTCCCTTTCATGCCAGGATAGCTAAGGGCAAATGCCTTTATTTATCCATTCTTTACTGAGGAATTTCTCTCCAGAGTCAGCTGGATGAAAGGTTTTTCACCTTTTAAATTCTTAATAGAGTTTTCTCAGTAATATGTCTTTTATATTTTAGAAACTGCCAGCATTTCTCTTTGTGGAGTCTATACCCGTTGTGTTGTTTCCGTTTTGATTGCCACGACCAGATAACATTTCACCCCTCGTTCTCTACCTTCCTTTCTCCTCACAACCCACACAAGTCCTTGCCATGTGCAGCTACTTATAGCTGAACAGTAGCCTTTCATTGTGACCCTTGGGTGAAGAAGAGGGACTTTGTTGGGAATGCAAAAGGAAGCCTGGATCTGGAAGATTTTCCCCCTCCTCTGTAATTTAAATGGGTTCCTCCTGCAACTTCTATGCTTATAATTAACCTTGATGCAAAAGGGCAGAACAAGTTCCCCCACTCTTCTAATTTATTTTGTACATAATTCATTGTGTCAAAAGTGTCATGTTAGTGCAATGCTAATTCTTCCCTCCATGTTATGCCTCATATATTTATCTCCTGCTGAATTGATTGGTATGACTCTGCCACAGTTTATTGTTTGAATGCACTTTCAGTTTATGTGGATAGCACTGATGGGAATAGAAAGGCTTTAGTTATATATTTTATTTTACTTTATTCTGGCCTTTCAATCCACCAGCCCCCCTGAAATGATGTACAATCAGTACACACATGCAGAAACAGACTAAAAGCCCACTACTATTTTAATAACCATTTGAAATATCAGTTTCAACCTACATCCAACCTGCATTGCATCCAGACAACAATTCAGCACTTCCATAGTTGGCATAATTTGTAACCTATTGTGCCGCGGTGGTGCAATGGGTTAAAACCCTTGTGCCAGTTGAACTGCTGACCTGAAGGTCGGATCCGGGAGATGGGATTAGCTCCTGTCTGTCATCAGGGACATGAGAGAAGCCTCACACAGGATGATAACACATCCGGGCATCCCCTGGGGAATCTCTGAGCCAATTCTCTCAGACCAGAAGCGATTCGCAGTTTCTCAAGTCACTTCTGATACATTTTTAAAAATAATTTGTAAAAAGGTGATGTAGCTGGGTGACAACAACATACAGATAATCTCCCTCAGAGGCTTCAGAAAAGCATGAGAGACAGTATTGAACACCGCAGGACACTGAAGACTAAAGAGCCAGAGGCTGAATGACAGTCCATCAATAGTGCCCCCAAATCTCATATCAAACAAACAGCCCAGAAAAATG